>NW_021833079.1:0-136813 GCF_006345805.1 Octopus sinensis
AATTCAGCAATAAATGTTCAAGTATTCATATAATCATATATTCGATCGTAATAATCCTCCTTGATTGAACGCCCCGCCATATTCACATCCACTCCAATTTTCTCAGTACGTCTTGGTACATTTAAAAGCTGTGCCACATTCTTCAAAAAATCAGGATTACATGAAATATCCAAATTATCGAACAAATCAATGCTCTCACTGAGCCACATGATATTCTGAGTCGCAGTAGGAGACGAATTTCCATCAATATAAAGAGAAAATAAAGAATTGAGTTGAAAACAAGCAAATTTTGCCTTTGTCCCGTCCACGAGAATACATTGAGTGACCATTGGGTAAGGAATGTCCAGTCCCTCAAAAGGAAAAAAATTCATGTAATGAGCAGAACTCAGTGCCTGAGCAAAATTAAGTAAAAGTCCGCGGTGTCCCCAATTTCCGTTTACGTGGTGAAGTGCAAGAAGAGGTGCCATAAATGGATCCCCAATTCTAAACCCAGGCAAAATTTCGGGGATTATTGATTTTCTACATATTCCATATCTTCCTGGGGGGATGGACAACGTGGGGAAAATAGATTCTTTGCATAAATCGTCATTGATTTGAAGATTTGGGAATATTTCTCGCCTCGATCTGATTTGGCGGTGACATATTTCGTCGATGTAAAACCGACAGAGTCCAGAATTCCGTCTTCCAGAACAATTTCCGCTGACTGGACGAGTAAAATGGGTTCTAATATCAACTGAGTCGTCAAATTGCCACAAATCGTCAAATTTTGAATTTTTTATTGCACATCCGGTAAAATAGTCAAATATAGCTCTAAAAATTACGGCAGAAAGGTCAATTGCAGAAGGAAGACTTCTAAGAGACTTTACATTATAAAAATTCATGAGGAATTCTAATTTTGAATTTACGGAATTATTCAAATTGGTCAACTCATTTGTGGAAATATCAACGGAGGTGACGTTTGTCGGAAGACCTTTAACAATGTGAGTTCTTGTCAGATTTTGGAGAACTTCCAAACTGTATTTTTGATGGGATTTTGCATTAAGAATCCAAAAAACTTGTTTTTCATTTCCAGAATAATATTTTAAACGCTTTTCAAGATTTGGCCTATTTTTTAAATTTTTTCCAAATCTGTGCAAATTCCAAGCTTCGTAATCGGGGAGTTGACCCCATTCACCTGCATTAAAAATAAAGTTATTACCTGGTGGAAAGCGTAGTACAACTGGCGGATACAGAGATTGAACCTCTGTAATCAAAGAACAAAATGTTCTTTTATAAAACTTGCACATGAAAAACATTAAATTAAATTTATTTAAAATAAGATAATAAAAATGCTATAAAGTATAAATGCAAATAAAACAAAAAAACCAAATCAAAAAGACGGAAATTTATTAAATAAATGAATAATAGAATAACCGTTAATAAGCCATAAATAATAAATAACAATTGCTTGAATCAATTTTTTCCATTTTCATCGATAAATCGTTCTTTGATATATAAAATGCAATTCTCAAATTCTTCCAACACAGCTTCCTCAACCAATTCCGGATCACAACACTCAATACGGGCCAGTAAACAGTTCTTAAGCCCATCAATCACGGCATCCGTGAATATATCGTTAAAAACACTCGCATTCCATATTCTATCTGAAGGAACCATAAGACAGGAAGAAGCCACGTCATTCTTCAACACCTGAGCCCTCAGATTAAGATGAGGGAAATCCAATGGATTGATTGAATGCCTTCTTAATAGTTTAAATTCCGAATTCCTGCAGTCATCACAACCACAGAAGGCAGTACAGGAGACTCCATTCTAATCTTATATCCACCCAAATACCAACCGCATAACATTCGCAGTGATTCCTTAGACAACTCGACCGAGAACACGAACATCCTTTTTTTCCAATAACTTGCTCTTTCTGAAGTGTCATTTTAGGTTTGAAGGCCGTAGGATTTCGGGCAAGAAGAGTCTGAATTGCATGAGACCGTTCTTCGTCGAATTTCTCGTTATTGTGACATCCAACACAATTACAGTTTAGACAGTACATTCCATTGGAATAACATTCACAATATCTATACTTAATAATAGCTCATTACAGTTTAAGACATTGAGATTTTGTACAGTTGCAAGGTTTTCTGATACGTTCATGTGCTCTACTGGATAAATAAACACGTTTTTTACAGAATATTCGCCGAATATTCGATCCGTTGATTAAATGAAATATTAAAAGTGTCATTTTTAGACTGAGCCTGTAAAAACCTAAATTAAATCGAATTAACTTTAATTATAGACTGAGAATTGTTGAGAATTGTCGGAACTGGTTTATTATTGATCGAATTCGAAGTAATTTGGGAATTAGGCGTGGTTTTTGGATGTGTTTTGGCAGGTTTTGTCGAAATTTTGACGATTCGATGCTTAGAGGGCACACTTGGTATAACAAAACCATCATCAAGCTTCACTAAAGTATTTTTCTACAAAATATCTAGGCTACAGAGACTGGGAAAAAACCATTTGGGATGATTCTTGCTCAGCAAGTCTTTCAACTCGAAATGGTGGGATTCTTGCGGTCATAAAATCACTGATAGAAGTTTTTAGAGATGTCTGAGAGTTCGAATTTAATTTTGAGGTTTCTTTGTGTTTAAACGGGTCGTCAACTGCTTGAATAGTGTTCTTAGGTTGACCTTTTCCTAACGTCTTTATATTGACAGGGCCACGAGACTGGAAGGAATGATTTGTCCCAAATATGTTAATAGCAGGCTTTATATCCAACATTTTTTTAGATTTTTCAGACATTATTTCTATTTTTCATTACAATTTCACTAGAAATTCATAATTCAATAATTTATAATTAAAGGGAATAATTAAATACATTAACAACCTGAACAAAATGAAATAATGTTCAAAACCAGGCAGTGTATTTAATTATTTCTTTTGTTAATAAATAATTTTATATATAAATATAATTTAAATAAACAATATAATTTTTCAATAAAAATTATTAACAGTAACTTTTAAGTTTAAAAGCCAATGACAAGAAATTTTATAATTATCCAGTTTTTACAAGATTTTATTTTCCTCTGCTTCCTCATTGAGCTGGAAACTAATTTTTAATATTCATCTGAACATCAGGGAATCTTAAAGTAATTTTACTTAAAATATGTAGCAGAAAATCAATATAATCTATTTAATTTTCTGTCACTTAATTAATTTATGCAGTAAATTGTTTCCGCATTGCTCAATTTAAAGTTTTTCTAAAAATGTATTTTATTTTTAAGAGACCCATAAACGAAATTGAATACTTTTTATATATTTTTATTCCCATGTAAAAAGATTAAGGGACTATATCTGCTAGACTAAGAAATGTTCATATTTTTAGATACAATGGGTCAAATTAGTCTTGAGTCTCTTGTTCAATAAATAAAATTTTAGTTTCTATAGCATAACTCTATAACATAACTGCAAAAAGACTCAAAAATGGCTAGAATTAATACCATTGAATTGGCAGGTCACTCCCCAGATCTAAATCCATTGAAAATCTTTAGAAAGAATTAAAAGCCAGAGTATGGGCACATAATCCAAAAAAAATTACGGAATTAAAATTATTTTGTTTTGAAGAATGGAATATAATTCCCGTAGAAACTTGTCAAAAGCTTGTGAGCAATTACAAAAATCGTTTAAATGAAGTTTTGGAGAATAAAAAATATTTTACAAAGTATTAAGGGATTTGTCCCAAGACTAATTATCATTTAATTTTATGATTGTTTGTTTAAAATGTCAAAGTTTTCTTAAAATAAATCGATTTTGGATTATTTTTAGATGTTTTATTATCTTGTTTAATTTTTTTAGCTTTTGGAATAAACAGGCACGTTAAAGGAAAGAAAATTTTATTAAAAATAAAAAAGTGTTTCGAGACTAATTTGATCCACTGTACGACTATGGGTAAAAAAGTGCCAATAACCGGTTAGATTATCTCAAATGCTTATGCGCTATCATTTGTTTTACTTTTCTTCAAAAATCAATATATTAATGAACATTTGTGAAATAAAAACAAAATAATTGTGGTTTTGTGAAATCAATTTTTTCTGAGATAATATTAAAATAGGATAGTTTCACTGATATTATTTGTAATAACTTCAATAATCTTTTTATGGTTCTTTTTTTAATATTTGAACCATTTTTATGTATTAACACGGCCAACCGAAAATTGATTCTATTTAACGAAACAAGAAAACCGATTAATATAATCGTAAGACAAGGTTCAATTTAGTTAAGAAACTTTATCGAATCCAAAACACATGATATAATGTCAATGAATCCAGAGTAGATTTTCTATTCAACTGACAGTTGATTTTATCTAAAAATGAATTTTATTTTCATTATTGATCATTTCGTGTTCTGATTGATTTTTTTAGAATGTATCCTGCTGATAAAATTTTCAATTATCTATAATGTATTGAGAAGAAAGTAAATTAGCTTTATTTTGATTTATTGTTCTTTAAATTGTATATAGCTTGTTTTTAAAAGATTTAATATTGTTTCAGCAGAAATTTTTTTGAATTAATTCATAAAAGTGGTTGTAGGTACCATGCGGATTTAAATAATTAAATTATCAAATAATTTAATAAATATTTCAAATGTTGCAACCTAGTGAGCTATTCCAGTTTTTAAATGCTTGGATTTGCATCCAATTCGTCTGTTATTTATACAGGTTATTAGGGTGTAATTTAGAGAAAAAAATAATCAAAAAAAACTATTTAATTATTTGTGCGTAAAGTTTTTTTCGAGGAAGAAAGGCTACTATGGCATCTAGCAGTTCGTCAAATGCGTTGTTCAACTCGCTTACTTGTTTTCTCTAGAGAAATTCTAAAAAATTTGTTTTAATTGTTTCTACCAGCAAAGTATAATCCCATAAAGTTGGACGAGGTCTCTGTACTTTATTGCGCCTTTTGCACTTCCCCACATTCTCTCTACAGCTTGAGTATGTGCGTGTGTCGTGGAATCGATAAAATTTTACCTAAAGAAAGAAAGTATTTAAACAAGTACTTATGATTCACTCAAATATGCGCGCAACGATGGGCATTTTCTGTTAAATATCCTATATTTTTTTAATAGAAAAAATACATAAAAAATTGAAATCAGAAACTAATAGAGCTATATGGGACCTGGGGGTCAGTCCGACGAAGACGCACTGCGAATCGAGGGGCAGTTCCAGCGTAGAATAGAGACTGAGACGCGCTGGAAGAGCCAGCTAGCCTCCCTCCGGTCATGCGTCTTCAAGGCAATTTTATGGCGGAGCATACGCAACAACCTCTCGGCCTCCTTACCGACCACGCCAGTGGTCTCAAAAGCAAAAGCATTGACCTGTCAGGTACCATCTCCAAAAAGCATTATTTAGTTCCACGGCACACTCTCCCAAACATCTATTGTTGAAGGAGAATTCGGCTTTAATCATTTTTTTCGCTTTTGAAAACATGGTCTCATATACTTCTACGACTTTCCCTATTCCACTTAGACATATACTATTAACTTAGTTAAAACCAATTATTAATTTAAGAGCATTGAGAAGGTATTCAGCACATACCTCTCTGAGCGAGATAGCCCAGTTGACAATTGTCTGTTCGGTCCAATTCAATTGACGTCTGCACAAAGGTATTATGTTCTTTTCGAAACTCCATAGATAGATAAAACGGATACTAAATGCTAAAGATATTCTGGAACCTTCAAACCACGTTCCTTGAATACTAATTTTGATAATTCAATTATTTCAATCCGTATGGTGCCTATAACCACTTTTATGAATTAATTAAAAAAATTTCATTAATTTAATTCAACACTAAAAAGTGGATGTAGCTAACCTACGAATACCCTATATTTTTTCGCAGCTAATCATAATATTTTTTCGCTTATAAAAAAACTTTCATTCTTTAAAGAATGAAGTAAGGTGGATTTTCTATGGAATATCGAATTCAACTAAAAAAATAATAATTTGATGTATTGCTATTTGTTTTTATAATTTTTTTAGTTTCAGCACTGTACCCTTGCTCAGTATAATATAAATTCTTAATTATGTTTCTCCAGTAAAACAACATGTTAATAACCAATTTATGGAAAAATATTTAGTCCGATAAACCCTAATTATTGATAATTTCCTGGTTATTAATTCCTATAACTTCCAGTGCCATAATCTGCTCCTCCGGCAAGTCGAATGGCAGTGAGCATATCCTCCTCTTTTAATTCATTTTTGTAAGAAACGGTTTTTGCAATTGCGTATGGCTAGATTTTTATTCATACAATTTAAACTTCCAAATAAGGTGACAGCTCTGTTCTGTGACCTATTACTTTTCCTTTATTTTTGATTCCAGCCGAAGGTCCAATCCATGTGATAAAGGCAAATTTTAACCTCTTGCTCAATTCGTCCCCAATGATGAAGCACGCATAGCAATATTGTATCTTTTTATCTAATATAATTTAAAATCGCAATACCGTCAAGGCAGTCCAACATATCCTTATAGGAGGACCCGGAATTGCTTATAGTAAGTGATTCATCTGAATCGTAGTCGAGAATCAACCTAATAGAGGTTTGACATTATCAAGTAAAACTTTACCATTTAATATCATTTTT
This sequence comes from Octopus sinensis, assembly GCF_006345805.1. NCBI lineage: Eukaryota > Metazoa > Mollusca > Cephalopoda > Octopoda > Octopodidae > Octopus > Octopus sinensis. Next base: position 6,620 of record NW_021833079.1, read on the forward strand.
ATGATCCATGATTTCTTCTTTCTTCTCTTTTAGGGATGAATCGACGACCACCATTTTAAATGTCGTTCAATTCCATCATTTTATGCTTAATTTATCGCGTTGAATTGCTAATTTTAGAATTAATGAATATTAATTCATTTTTATAGATTTTACCCTAAATTAATTCGAACCCAAAAATTTTAAAGCTAAAATCAAACTCCGTTCTTAATAAACTCTTACAAGATTTTAATCCCTAAAAATTGTGCTGATGGGAAGCTCGTTTTGGCCCGAGTTTGCCGGATTCTGCACTTATTAAGCGTTAGTAGGACGAAATCTTTTGTTAGTCAATGCACGAAAATTTGTTTTCTGTCTAATCAACACCGACTCGCTTGCCTCTGTGCAGGTTGCTGTCAAGGCAGTAATGCTTAGCCAAAAGCTCTTCCTTTCACTTCCATCGGGAATCTGGTAGACAAGGATTTTTTTGAACATCCCAATTTTTCTGTGTCGGGCTGAAGATCCACATTACCATACGAGCAAGGAAAATTTTTTCTACTTGCTCAGACACATTCTCACGCAGAAATCTCGCTCAGTGCTGTCGATTCTGGCAATGCGCTAAGGCAGTCGAGGATCGCAAGATGCTCAATTTCGGCCACGTTTAAAACTCGTTGTTTTTTACTCAAATCGCTTTGAAATCCTCCGGCATCACCGACCCAATACGCTAGGCTTCTTTCGCTCGCTTAGTCCTTGATATCCGTTTGATGCTCGTCGATTCAGTTCTTTCTTGACATTTAGTCAGCGAGAGGTGCTGAATTGCACTTTCTCGAAGGTCTACAGTGCCAGAGAAGAGGAGGAAGAAGAGAAAGAGGTGCATGCATCCTCAGTTCACTTCAAAGACTTTTTGACTGAGTTAGGTAATTGATTAGTTAATTAGTTTTTTTTATTAATAAATTTTGTTATAATTGTTATCTAGAACATTCTTGTTGTTGATGTCTGATCTTACCGTTTACGAATTAGAAAAAATCGTTGCTAAGGGAGTAAGCACTGACGGGGAAACCATTTATTGTGTAAAATGGAAAAATTTTGACGAGTAAGTTCTACTTTTAATTCTTAGTGATCAAAATACTTGGGAACCTGCCGCTAACTTAAGTAAACATTCTATAACGTTGTTCAACAAATCAAATAAAAAAAAGAGATCAAAGAGACCAAGATTGACTACTACAAAATCGCATGCCAAAAAAAGAAAAACAACATCTAGCCAAGAGTCTGTTTCTGATATGTCTTTGCCGACTAATCACGATGCCGATACTCAGACATCGATTTTATATAAAGGAAATATAATTGAAAATGTTATTGGAGCCAGGAAAACTGAGGAAGGATTAGATTATCTTATTAAATGGCATTTTTTATGCTTATTTGTAGGAAGGATAATTCAGAACCAGAGTTCGTCTCGTCGTTGGTTGCTAGAGATTTGTGGCCTAATGAAATTTTTGATTTTATGCTCCAACATATCTCATGGGCTGAAGATTCCGAATAACTTTACTTTCTTCCTTTGTAAGAATTTTCTTTTGTGTCATTTTTACCTTGAAATTAACTTATCAAATTAAATTTCCTATTTACTCTTGTAAAGCCATTTGTGTCTTCTTGTGATTCTATAGAGCCCTGGTACCTCAAAGCTTACTCATTTTTGCCTTTGACAATTTCTTAATCAGAGTCTGAGTCATGACTAAAGAAATTTGTTATATTTTTTAGGTTAGTTTACATTTATGAAGAAAGAGTTTAGAAAGTTAGAGTACTTTTTAAATTTTGTTTCAATAGCAGTAATTTGAATATGCATAAAGTTTAGTCTAAAATCTGGCCAGCTCCATCGTTTTGTTTGTTTCGGAACTGTATTAATAATTTCTATATTTTTTCTATGTTACGTTGAAAGACTTTAATTCTACGATATTTTATAACCTGAGGATCATGAAACTAAATACATTTTCTTTGAGGTCAGTTACTTTTATAATTAAATTTCTCAAAATTTTATTTCCATGACAATGAGCTTTTTAGAGCAAAAACAACTTGATCAAGATTTAATTCGATATTTTAAAAATAACAGCCTTCCAGAGATTTACGAGGTTTGTTATTATAAATTTAAACAACCAGGCTATTCTTACGGGACTAGTCGTTGTTCAACCGAAAGATCACATTAAATTTATAATAAACTGCATTAATATCTTACGTAAAACTGATATTTCAAAATCCCGGCATGAAAAAATATTTTTATATTCTTTAGATACATGTTTGTGGAAGATAGTCTCAAGCCAAAAATTTCAAAAATGATTCGAATCGAGGTCGCTTCCATTTTTTTCCCAGACAATGAATACGAGGTATCTATGTTTCCTAAATGATCCAAAGCCTTCCGATGAGTCTAAAAGAATTGCCTGTGCATATTACATGACTAAAATAACACAAAAATATTTCAAGTAGTTTTTTTGATTTGATTCCAAGTAAGTTGATGCAAAATCATATTCGAGAATCTTACAAGAAAAAAATTAGAACAATCATGAAGAAAAGAGTTGACGAAATGGTTCGGAAAAAGTGTTTACTTTTTTATTTCAAAACAATAAAGGTCAGGTTTATTTTTATAAATTAGGACAAATATCTCGAAATCAAGGGACGGAGAATAAGTAAATATTAAATATATATTTCAGTGTCTTTATCCATCATGAAAAAGGTTGTAACTCAATCTGTTGGTCGTCTTATGATTACTTTATGGCGCCAACAAGTTCAGGAGACCAAAAATACCCGCGAATATTTTGAGGTTTTACGATTATCCAATTTTTAATAGAAACTCGAAATTTCCGATATTTTAAATACAGGAAGTTGTTCTCAAGATTTGGTATCTGGGGACGATGAGATCTCAATGCTTCCCATATCTTTGAGCACTGCTGTAAATTATGTTGTAAGCCTCAATTTTTGGTTAGATCTTTTCTTATTTGGACTTTCGCTCTCTTCTTCGTTGTGAATCAGTTTCCCGTTCTTGGAACGCACTTATACAGTCAAATACTTTATTGAGCAGAGTTGATTTGTTCAATTAATATTTTAGATAAATTTTAGCGGATTTGACCATTTGTTAATATAATATGTTATAAATAATTATTTAGGCAAACCGATTCTTTCGTGTGTAAACAACTTAGACGGGCTCGTCCATTTTTACTTTCTTTGAATTTAAAAAATTCTTTTATAAAAAGAGCAACTTTTCTAGAAATTGGATTTTGTCTAAACATCATAGACCTCAACGTGTCCAGTTGTCGGAATATCACTGTTTTCATAATTGGTAATTTACATGTTTATAGAACACTGAAATTATCAATATTGTCAAATCATGCACAAATCTTACCTATTTAAACATTTCCTATACAAATTTATCAGATGCTGCACTTAAGGCGATTTCAAAGTATTTTTATTCATAGAATCTTTTTAGAGAATGTAAAAGATTAAAGTTTCTGAACATAGCATGTTGCGCTGAAATAACCGAAAAAGGAATCTATTTTCTTTCGAGGGGAGTTATGAGCAAATTTTTGACGTATCTTGATATTTCTGGATGCGGGCAGGTTAAGGTGAATGAAATACAGTATAGATCACTTACAAAGGTTTCTATGAATTAGCCAATGGATGCGTAAATGTAAAAACTTTAATAATAAATCAAGTTCCGGGAATTACTGACGAGTGTTTAAATGTATTGTTTAAATTAATATTTAAGTGCATTGGAGAAAAAATGGTACAAATCGAACACATTTCTCTCATCGGGGCTAGTCGTCTGACTGATCAAGCATTTCAATATTTGTGTGGAAATCTCAGAAACCTCAAAAAAATAGAAATTGGACGTAATTTTTTGTTCTTTTTTAAACATTAGATAACAGTTTCATAACTAATGAAATGTTAAAATTGACTCATTTGAATATCAAATCTCTATCTTCCTTAAATTTAGTTGGCTGTTTTTCCCTGGATGACAAAGGAATGAAAATTCTCAGTTTTCTCCCAAATTTAAGAATTCTTAATCTTTCAAATTGCATTCGGTTTTTTTAACTTTGTATAAATTCAAGAATTTCTGATACCGGTGTTAGAAACATAAGCGAAGGACCTCATGGATCTCTCCTGACCGATTTGAATCTCACCAACTGCTATTTAATTGGAAATACGGCAATTCAGTCCATATCTCGAAGGTTCCATATAATTAATTTTAATCCAGGTGCTTGGGACTTGAGAATCTAATTCTATGTTATTGTGACCAAATAGGCTCACAAGGATTAGAATTACTATCAAATCTTAATCAATTAGTGACGTTGGATCTTTCTGGGTGTTCCTGCACTGATCAGGCAAATCATATATTATATTTACTGACTAGACACTTTCGGCACTCAATTCCAACCGAATGCTTTCATCACTTACTTTATCTGATTGTTCGTCTATTACGGATTATGGGCTACAGAAATTAACGTATCAATATTTTCAGTTAGAACATCTTAGTCTTGCGAACTGCTCAGTCTTTATTTGTTTTTTCATTTTTTTAGAAAATAACGGATGCAGGAATCAAAATATTATCTCTTAATTGTAAATATTTAAAGACTCTAAAACTATCTGGTTGTTTTGGGGTAGGTAAATTATTTTATTTACCTTATAGCTTACTGATATGACTATAAAATGTATATCGACTGTTTGTTCTCATTTGACAAAACTAGACTTATCTGGATGCCATTTGCTTAGGTATGAAATGTACAAAATCAAAATATTAGTAACCGAGCCCTCAAACTGCTGATGTTCGGCTGCAAACAATTAGAACATCTACGATTACTTGGATGTACTGCAATTACCCCGTTTTTACAAATTACTTAATTTTAGGAAAAATGCAAAAGCTATCACTAACGTGATTAAAACTGTGGAATATTCTCTTTATAATCAAAATGATAATACTTTTTAAATAGTTTTGATTAATATTTCATGGATGATAAACTAATTAAATGCCGATATTCATTTCTAATACGATATAAAAAATATTTATAAAATTTAATAAATTTGATATTAAAACAGAAAAATAAAAAACTCCTGAACAGATTTTTTCAAGAAAACCATTATGGAACTAAAATTTTACTGATATTTATCAGCGACCAGTGTATTCTTTGCCGTAGTGAATATAAAATCCTGCGATAAAGAAAGACTTTGAAGATCGTCAAACGCTTATGCATCTTTCAATAGAGCTATGTGTGATGAAATGATATCATGTAGTTAGATTTACTTTAAAAAAGTAAAACATCAATCAATTTAAACAATTATCTAAATCCAATTATATGATTTCAATTCACCACATAACTATATTATCACATAGCTTTGTAGAGCCAGGAAACTATCACAGTGTTCATTAACGATTATCCGGATGTTGAATCATTTGGTTACTTATACTTTTCTAAGATTTTTGTAGAAACAATTGCCAGAACGCAAAAAGTTAGCGGTAAAATTATTGATAGGATAAAAAAATTTGAATTCAACCGCAATCACAGATTGTGATAGCGAGAACCACAAATATTATTCTTCAAATTATATTAAGTTTAAATTGGAATAGAGAACCCTCTTTATCGCATCTGGAGTCTCTCGGGTCATTAGAGAGTGCGATCCAGATGGGACTAAGAATGTCACTCATGCATCTAATTTTTGAAAACTTTTCAAATTTCTGTAAACTTAACCAGCTAACTTAAAATGAAAATAGCAATTCTTTTTTTCTTTTTGAATGACAGTTACCATAGCAATATAGTAATTTGAAGAAATTCGATTCTATTGAACTTTAAGATTTTTTAATAGTTATTGCTTTATCCATTTCGTATAAAAATTTTCGAAAAAATATGTCAATTTTATTCTACGTAATTTGACATTCGTTCGGAGAAAAAATAAATTCCAATAACGCCGGTAATAAATAGTTAATTTTTTAATTTTGCAAGCGTCTGTTTTGAATGACATTAAGACTTGAAATAAAAGAATCAAGAGGGACTCTGAGATACAACGATAACTTTCAGGTAACTTCTGAATGTGAGAGAGTTAATAATGCCATGAAAGGCAGAGGTACATTTATAGAATGGCTAATAACGTTTAGGCACAGATGAGAGTACTCTTAGTGAGTTTCTGAGCAATACATCAAATTATCAAAAGCAACTTGTTGCCAGCCAATATAGCAAGCTATATAATAAAGTATCATGTGATACAAAATCCTCTATAAGGACTTGAGTGAACAAATCAAAAGTGAATTGAGTGGAGATTTTAGAAGACTTGCTTTGGCTCTAATGAGGTCGGATAACGAAAATTCCCAAGAGAATATTGTTTTAGCCACAAAAGTTAAAATCTTGGTTTAAGAAGAATGTAGGGAATTGGAACTAATGAAACACTTTTGATTGCCGTTCTGCTAACTAGAACGAATGCAGAAAGAGCAGAACTTATAAGGACATTTAATTCTAGTCAATTTAATAACATTCATTTTTAGGATCTAAAAAAACATTACAAGCTCTTATCAAATCAGAAACAAGTGGAATTTTGCGGACCTTCCTCACTGGATTAGTTGAAGTATGATCATAGTTATAATTCAAAATAGAAAGACAGGGATGAGTTATCCGATTCAGATAATCAAAATTATATCTATAGCAATAACGCTGAGCAGTTAGTTGACAGAGAACTTGCAAGGCAGCAAGCAGAGAGCCTCAATGAACTTTTCAACACAAAAGGCAAGATTAAGGACACCAGCTTATTTAATGAAATCTTTGTCGATCAAAACCGATATCAGGCTGCGGCTTGCATTCAGGAATATCGAGCTGTATTCAAAAATTTTTGAAATTCTTAAGTTATCGAACAATGATTTTTTAAAGTCAGTCAATAATAAAGTTAACAGTGATGCTCAGAAACTATTGGAACTTGTTTGTAAGTTAAACAAAAATTAAATTCTAGACTCGTGGACTATCCATCCAGTAGGATTCTACAGTTCTCTTCTACAGAAATCTTTTCAAGGGACCGGGACCGACGAAGATTTGTTGAATTTTGTAATTGTCAGTCGACGCGAGGTGACGGAATTGTAGTTTTGACATATAGAGGGATTTATTGAATATTTCTGAGGAATATGAGAGATTGACTGGAAAAGCACTTTCTAATTCGATTCAAAGCGAGTCTTCTGGCGACTATCGCAAATTACTAATGAGCCTTATCTGTTAATCTTTAATCTAACTAACAGTAACTTTATTAATTCCTAAAATGGTTTTTGGTGCAATAATTATTTTATTAAAAGTTCAGTTTATTGCTTTTTCACATGTTAACATTTAATCAATTTTTTGATTAATTTGATGTACTTTTTATTTTTAGTTGGATTAATACAGACCTGATTTATAGTTTAAGGGTTCTGGGGTTAGGGAGATTAAAAATAAAAACGACCTTTATTAATAAAAAGAAAATAATTAATTGCCTAATTTAGTACTGACCCTTTGAAGTGGAGAGGGTGTGGACTAATGCACCTCCTTCCCTTTTTTCTCCTTTTCTTTAAAAGTAGAAATAAATTTATGTACAATAATATTAGATATCTTACAAAAAACAAATGAATGTTCATACTTAAAAAATAGATTATTTTATTAGGGACAATGGGATTGCAAACCATTCCGATTGTTTTTCATGCTGAATTCTGAATTACGGAAACCCCGAAGTCTTAAAATAGATAAATTGTAAAGAAACTTTAAAAAATATGATAATGCGTATAAGTTTAAATACAATGCATATACTTTTGCTATATCAACGTAAATTGCTCTGCTGGATAAAGTTCAGGATTTTTTTTGAATATGGAAACCAATCTTAGTAACAATCGTTCTAGCTTGAAAAATCTCCCCAAAAATCCAAAATTCTAAAAAATAATCAAAATTGTGAGAATTCAAAAAGATAAAAAATCAAAGTACTTAAAAAATAGATGTCTTGTAAACTTTGGCAAAGAAACAGGAGAGCTCGCTTTTTCTTATTGGGTGTAGTTTTATTAATCAAAAAGGTCTATGCTGACAAATTTATAACTAAAATTTCTTTACTATTTTGTTAAAAAGCGAGGCGACAAATCACAATATAGTCTTGGTTTATTTCAATCCGTATTTACCTTAGAGCGTGCCATATATTTAAATCTTTTTCCATTTTTGGTGATTTTGCCCCTCTTCGTATAACATGTCAACATTTTCTTTAACTTTAAAACGTTTTGCGATCCTTCGAAGGTTTTCAAGAAGGACCACCAGCAGTTTAGTCCTTGCTTCTAAAATAAAGTGGTTCTCAATGGCCGCGTTTATAGATGTGACCAAACAGCTTACGAATGTCGAAAAATCGTATTTCACCTATAATATGAAAAGAGATGTATCTTAAATTATTCAATAATTTTGAAATTGAAAAAATATTAATCACAGCTGAACTTGTCTAAACCGGACCCTAACGATATTGTGAAAATCGTCCGGTTTATGAAGGTGACTACGTAACTGGCAGCTGGTTGATTTTGAATCTCCAGGATGATGAGATTTTCTAATAACAAAAAGTTCAAGTTTTTGGTCTATAGCACTGCAGGAAAACATGACTGTCAAACGCTTCTTGGAGAGCTTATCACCAGACTTATTGGCCCTTTTGACCGAAAGAGTTTTGTCAAGTGAATTTAAATTGAAAAAGAATTAAAAATTGAGACCGGAAAAAACGGGCAGTATAGGGAGAGATCCAGTTGATCAGAGGCAGATTTACAATTTACGCTGTATAAGGTGAGATACAAAAACGCAAATACATTGATAAAAATTGGAATTGTCGATCAAGATTTATTCAATTAAGTGAAGGTTCGAAAAATAACATAAATACGATTTGCCTGCGATTGAGTTCTTGTAATGCACAAATAAATGATATAAATAATACCTTCGGGACTGAGATGTGATAGAATAGTCAAAGTTGTAAAAATATCACTAGGACAAAGTTAAACTGAAAAATTTCCGTGCTTATATTTAAAGCATCGTTACCTAAAAACACTGGCAGTATGCAAGAAGATAACAAATATGAGGTAAACATTCTTGACAACTTGCAGAAGAAAACTGATAAAATGAAACCAATAAGAGTAAACGGATTAAGAATTAAATAAAATCAATTTAAAATAGTCTCGTAAAAGTTTTCTGCTGGAATTTGATAGCAATGTATCTTATGATATAAAATTTATCTGACCAGCTGGTGTTCTCATAAGCAATCAAATGATTTGTTTAGTAGGCCTATTTATCATTTGAATAATTTATATAAATATTTTTTTATTGCTAAATCACGAAACATTATTTCTGAGGCATTTTTAAGGCGCGTGTGAGATTAAATTAAAAATCAAAATATTTAAAAAATATCATTCTAACGTTAAATTAAAATGATAAAAACGACAAACAGATAAGATACGACATCAACGAATAAAGAACATTGCTGAAAAAATTAATTCTATAAAAAAACTTAAAAATGGATCTTTTTAAATGTAAAATTCGTTTTAACAACTTAAAATAAATTAATTTTAGTGCAGTCATTATTCACTATGCTGGTCAGCTGTATCTTCTGCAAACAGCATAAAAATAAAAACACTAATTCATTTTTAATAAACTATTCTCAAGTTTATTTGAAATAAGTATATACAATTTATTATTTTATGTGGACTATTAGACTCATTCATTGATTAAGAAGATTAAATTAAAACTTTTTAATCTTTATTTGTCAAGCAACGATTATTGAATTTAATTTAAAAAGGTCATTGGAATGAATCAAAATAATACTTTGAGTTTCTTTAGTACTAATGATTAAATATATGCCCCAATTGGAACATAAATCAATAAAAAATTCACATTGCTCTTGTAGCATTTTGTGACAATTACATGTCAAAACATTGGAACGATTTGCACTGTTAATAATAAAATCAAATACAAATTAGATTAATTTATATTTTTTAAATTTATTTAAAAATTAATATTTTTGATTTTGTTGCTAACCTCAGTTTAACTATGGTTGCTCGAAAGGAAACTAAACATTTTGTTAATAGCGAAATGGTTTTTTAATCAAATATATCCACAGACAATCAGTGACTACTACGAAAAGGAGGACTATCAGTACGGGCCAGAAGATGAATGCAGAGAAGTCCCTCTTTGGTATTCGGTCCACAGCTATTGCGTATTCGTCATAATTTACCTACTCGGACACCTACGCGATTTTTTAGAAAAATATGGTCTAACCAAGCACAAAAAAATAGAAAAGGAGATTCCTGTATTTAGTCGATAAATGTACATAAAAAGGGTTTCAGATCACTTTTGAGAAATTTCGAAAGTTTCTACATACGAAATATTTATTTACGAGCAAGAAGCTGCTTTGAGAGAGTTATCCGCGGACCTCCTGGAGTTGTGTGTAATATGGCGGAGAGATATAGCGACGATGGAAACATTTCTTTTAAATTTACTGGAAAAATTCTTAAAAATTTAATAAACATGGGATCCTACAATTATTTGGACTTTGCCCAACCGGAATCGACTTCTCCTACATTTGAAGCAGTGGCAGAAAGCATAAAGAAATATGGAATAGGAACGTGTTCTTCGTTTTCGGAATTGGGAGATTTCGATGCCCATGAAGAACTGAATACAACAGTGGCAGCATTTTTGGGGACCGAGGCTGCAATTTCTTTTCCAATGGGATTTGCCACGAATGCACTAAACATTCCCTGTTTGGTAGGAAAGGTTGAATTTCTGGGTTCATTTTAGGGAGATCTCATCATATCCGACCAACTCAATCACATGTCCCTCATTTTGGGATCTCGTCTCTCGAAGGCGACTATAAAAATCTTCAAAACCAATGACATGGATGATCTTGAACGACTTCTCCGTAGTTCCATAATACACGGACAGCCACGAACACATCGTCCCTATAACAAAATACTGATTATTGTGGAGGGGATTTACAGGTTTTCCCTTTTTATTTATTGGCCATAAGTATGGAGGGTACAATTCTCAAACTACCGCGATTGATTAGTCTAAAGAAGCAGTACAAGGCATATTTATTTATCGACGAGGCTCACAGCATTGGTTCCCTTGGGCCTCGTGGAGGTGGAGTATGTGATTATTGGAATGTGGATCCCAGAGAAGTCGATATCCTCATGGGTACATTCACAAAGAGTTTTGGTGGATGTGGTGGATATCTTGCTGGGTCACACTCATTTATAAACTATATTCGGAATAATTCGTGTTTTATGGACAGTACCACTATGCCACCTCCAGTAGCAACTCAGATCTCCAAGGCAATTCAGATTATACAGACGCCGTCTGGAATTGAGAGATTAAAGTCTTTAAAACGGAATCTCAGCTATTTCCGGAGAAGACTAAAGGAAATGGGATTTCTTGTTTACGGACACAGGGATTCTCCTGTCGTTCCCGTTGTGTTTTCGTCTCTGGCAAAAATTGATTTGATTGGCAAGTATAGCTTGGATTCTGGATTGGCTTTGACTTTGGTTGGTTCTCCAGCCACTTCACTGATGGGGGCAAGAATTAGATTTTGTATATCTTCTGGACATACGCGGGAAATGCTTGATAAGGTTTATGAATACACTAATATCAATAGACTCTGAGGGTAATGGACGAAATGGGAGACTTTTACTCCTTCAAGATGAGCTAGTTTAACATTTATTTAATTACTCTTTCTTTTTGCTCATTTTCATTTAAAATTTTTTACCATTTCACTATTAATCTCATTTAAAAACTTATATTTTGTGATATTTGGTATATAAGATAGTGAAACCTGTGTTTTTGTTAACACGTAGCTGTTTAAAAATGGATAATCAAAGTTAAGTTATTGATTTTCCTGTTAGTGGTTTAGAATGACGTAGTTACGATTATAATTACTTTTGTTTTAAATAAGAAATATTTGGACTTGGGTCTTTACTTAAATAGGAAGAGTCCCCCCTTAATTGCCATTGCTTGGCGGTTTTGTTGTATCTTACAATATGACATAAAGATTACGGATTCTCTGAAATTGAACACTCGATTCGATGACATTTTCCATCATTTCTTGGCATTTTCCATTGGTACTCCTGATATTTTGCTCTGTTTTCGGATAGATATGACGGGGACTTGAGTTCGCTGATTTCTTTTTGCCATCGCAGCTTAAGCGAATCTAAAATTCCAAATTTCATTCCATTTCCTTTTATTTTTGCCCAAAATTCAAACCTTCTGCAGGATAATCTGATTTTTCAGGAATCCAACTCATTGAATTTGTATTCCATTTTCTCTTTGGAGGAATTCGACTATTTTGAGATCTTCCGTTGTAATACTCTTCATACCAAGTGATATAAGGAGTATTAGGAGATTCTTGGTTGCCAAATTCAAAAAACTATTTCGATTAAAATAAAAATTATTAAAATACATTTCTATTAGTATTTTCCAACGGTCTTTTTACGCAGTTTCTTTTTAAAACGTTTGGAGAAAGAATATTAAAGTCTTGGTCATATGTTGTATTACTTTTGTAATCATTTTTTATCCACTGATATATGATAGAGATTTATACCTGCAGTCTTTCTTCATACCAATTTCCAATAAGAGCATTTTTTGTGTAACGATTTTTGTTAGAATCTAAAAACATTTGGTATCCATAGAAAATATTTTATTAATTTTTTTTATAAATAACCATTAATGATATTAAATTAATTAAGATCGATTAATTGAAGGGAAGCCCAGCAGCCTGGCGGATTGCCAAACTGTTTCCCCGGATAACGGCGATCGAGAACCGTTGCAATAACTAGTTTTAAATAATATTTATTAAAAAAAATTCAATTGTGTAATTCTAACTTATCAAATTGTTATCCCTGAAAATGTAATGACAGAGTTGATAAAATTATTTTATATTAAATGTTTTCATAAAATATTGTTTTAAATAATATTAACATTATATTAAAAATTTATTTTTTACCTGAGAATTTATTAGATATTTATATTTTAAATCTGCGGTTGTATGAATAATATTGGTAAATATTTAACTCTGGGGGTCGCTTCTACTCTAGCATTCAGTTTATATCCAATTAAACACAATCCTACTAATTCTGAATCAACGAATGAAAAAATTTCTACAAAGTTAATCAATCGCGACTCTTACTCTGACATAATTTCAAAGTCCAAAGATTACTTACAATATACTAAAGTCGTAAAATGTTGATTCTCTAGTTTTTTAGTTAAAATATGGACTTCCTTGTATAGCTATTTCCGTTTCCGTGAATGGTTCTATTGTTTGGGCAGAAGGTATTTTTATTTTTGAAGTGAGCAATTAGGGCTAGGATACTCTGATATCGAAAACCTAGTCGAGTGTAAACCAGAAACAGTTTTTAGAATTGGGAGCATCAGTAAACCCTTGACTGCTGCAATTGTCGGGAAATTAATACAGGAAGGACTTTTATCTTTAGACGATCCTATTTCGAAGTACAATATTGACTGGCCCGCTAAATTCATTGACGGAAATGAAGTAAAATATGTTCAAATTATATAACTGTGTTCTATTACGTGTCGACACCTCATGTCGCACTCGAGTGGAATCCGCCACTACAATAATCCAACTTCTGAAATTGACGAATTTCACATCAAACAGTGTTACAAGGACGTGAAAAGTGCACTTACCCTATTTAAGGATGATCCTTTACTTTTTATTCCAGGTTGATTTTGAAATGATTTTGGTCCTGTATAGGAACGAGAACCCATTACAGTACTTTTGCTTGGACATTGGTATCAGGGATATGTGAGTCTGTAACAAAAAAATCGTTTCCATCACTTCTTAGAGAACTTTTTGATTCTCTTTCAATGAACGACACTTTTCTCGATAAAAACGACACAATAATTTTCCACAGAACTCGGTTGTAATTGAAATTAGTACTATTACATATAGATATTACAAATTTAATTCTTGTAATGAAATCGTGAACTCACCATACGCTGAATCGACTCATAAATATGCGGGAGGTGGAATTTTGTCATCAGTTTTGGACATAAACGTGTTTGCCAATGCTATGCTGGAGAGTTATGAAGCTAATTCAAATAGTTATCTATCTGCTACCATTGTTTCTGAACTGTGGTCCCCACATTATAAATCAAAGAAAGACTATTTTGGACTTGGATGGTTTATTTCTGATCATCCACGTGCCCCAAAGTATATTTACCACACAGGATGTTCAGTTGGAGGCAGTTCTGTGGTACTAATACAACCTACGGATAAAAATTCACAAATTCGTGGAGTTGTATGTATAATGACTAACGTTGATGGAATCAATTTACTTAGCAGTGCAAAAAGAATTGCTTCTGACTTTTTTAAATGAAATTTTTTATTCATTATTTCATATTGGTGATATTTTTATTAAACGCGATTGTTTTATACTATACTTATAGATAGAATTCTTTTTAGGTCGTATTTTTAACTACACTTAATTATAACTCATTCTGGTCAGTAAAATAAGATTTTAATCAATGTTTTTATTTCACCTGTAAAATTACACTGAGATTATAAAGTCTGAACTAGCAAAAATAACAGTAAATTAAAAATCGAATCATTTTTGTACAAATCAATTTTTGATAAACACTTTTATATTCTTTCTATATCGCCCATTCAAGTATAATTGGCTATAGAAAGTCTGTTGTCCAACAGATCGGTAAGCAATTTCTTTTGATGATTGGAACCAAAATTGTTTTGCAAGCAAGCACGTCTTTGTTTTACAAATAAGCAACATTGTGACTTTTCTACTAGTCTCAAAATAGAACAAAATAAAATCAACACTAATAGAAAATAAGAGCATTCCAACTTCTTAATTTCGATAATTCGCACCCTCATATCTTTGCCCCGATCCCAGTCAAGACGTCGGGAGTCCTTGGTCCCAGAACTAAAAAATTCCTTATTAAACTGGGGGACCTGGCAAGCAGAAAGAGAAATGATTATCGGGAACGGACATGGCTTTCCAACGCATATCAATAGCCATCTTGCGTGGGAATTGCTATTCCATCTTATCTCCTGCTGCTACTTAAATATTAAAAACTAAATAATATTTTACATTTCAAAAAAAAATTCGATAATTATGGGATAACTACCACTCGTTAACAACGAAAACAGAAACCATTTGGCAAACGTCGAGAACAATGTAACGTTTTAAACAGATGTCTTTCTACTTCTATAAAAAGAGCACCGAATAAATAATCCAAAAAATGCTAATTATCTCAACTTTGAAAATACAAGTTAGTGTAATAATTAGGGCAATTTAAGTGTTTATTTATTTTATTTATTTAACCGCCAAGACCACAATAAAAATCAAACAAAAGTCACGTGACCCCGATGCACTCGACCAGGGACCTCATCTTCGCTCAGTGATCTTTCCACGAGCCCACACAAGATCGCACCGGGCAGCAGGCCGTTTTTAACGGGGCATTTGCAAACAGACTGAGCTTTAGCTTGATCAGGTCTTCCAGAGGAGCCGAACCGGAGTGTTTGTTATCGTGCGACCAATGATCGGTTAATCTGAGGGCCCTTTGTTGGACCTTCTCGATTCGCCTTTTGTTGGACCACGATAACCGCGGAACCCATGATCCGCAGGCGTAGGCAATAGATGGTTCAAAGCAGTGGTTCTCAAGAATTTTGAGCCAGGGGCCGCAAAAATCAAATTTTTTATTTATAGGGGCCGCACATTTCTTTGTCAACTTAATGAAGATAAGATATTTGTTATTTCAGGTTGAACTGAAGAAAATACATATGATTTTTGTTTTACTGTATACATGGAATTTAGAGTTGCGTCCTATCGCCGCGCATTTGTTATATCAATGAATGAAAGAATTTATAAACTACTTTGTCATATTTTCAAAATCTGGTACGATATTAGATGTCGAAATCCGCAACATCTGATCTAGATGGATATCCGTGAGTTCATTGTGGTATTATTTCCTAATTTTAGTATCGTTACTTAGAGGTAACTTGTGTGCAATATCGAAAACAGCGGGCGAACAACATTCCGATGCAAATATTTCGATTGCCGTTTTATATAATTCGCCATCAGAATAAGGCTTCATATTTTTAGCCAATAGGTAACTAATTTTGTATGATGCCAGGTTAATATTAGACGAATATGTCCCACTTTTGAAAGTGGATGATCGCTTTAAATAATCTTCTTTCATTTGTTTTAGTTTTTTCGTCCGAGAAACACCAGTGAATTTTTCATAAAGAATAGAGTGGGAACGGTAGTGCCGTTCGATTGTATACGTTTTTAAAGTTACAATAATAGAATTGCATATTAGGCAAAAAGCCTTTCCATTGACCTCAATAATGAAATATTTTTCTTCCCAGATGAGTTTAGAAATCCTATTTTCCTTGGGAATTTTTCGAAAACGTTTAGAATTCGACATCACAACAACAAATAAAAAAACCTGACAAAAAATAAAATATTTATAGAAACATAAACCCCTCAATTAAATCCTAGGGGCCAGGAAATCTTTCAGGAATAGGTTGAATAGGGCCCTTTTAATTTTACATTCTACTTTTGTTCAATGCTAATTTGAATTATAGATTTACTCATGTGGCGCCGAGTCATCAGACAAAAATTAATATTTAGCTAAAAATAAATAATAAAAATATCGATGGTACGTGCGACAAAAATGATATACAATTTATTAAAATACAATTTATTTCAGCGATACAATTGCCTTGAAGACCCATGACCGGATGGAGGCTAGCTGGTTCTTCAAACACGACCCGGTCTCTATTCTACGCGGAAACTGCCTCTCGATCCGCAGTGCGTCTTCGTCGGACTGACTCCCAGGTCCGATGTAGCTCTACTAATTTCTTTTTTCATTTCATTAAGAAGAAGGTTGGCATTTGAAGTTTGTAAAAAAATTTATCAAAATAATGAGATCGATTTTCATGAGATCGATTATGTCTAAATTATCATATTGATTATGTCTATACGTAAAATAAAAATCAATTATTCTATAAAAAGAAGGAAGGATAATCATGCGTATTTTTTAGAGACTGAATGCTGGACAAAGTCTTTGCGCAGTTTTCATTTATTTATTGGAGTTTTATGTATTTTAAATTCCATCACATATGCACATTATATCCGTTATTTTTTTGCTAGTGTTAAGATTAAAATTATTCAATTCATGACTTTAATAAATTCAAGGGTAATAGTTCTTTTATAATAATAAAATAAATCATATCAAGAATATGCATCATGATTTTTAAAGTCAAATTTTCATTTATCATATAATTAAAAAAATGTATACATTCAAAAATGTATCTAAATCACAATTATCCTATAAAAGGAAAAAGGGATAATTACGTGATTTTTTATTTGACCTATAAAGTAGGGGGGCTAAGACTGCAACCTGCTCGTGGTGCCTCTTGCATACCAATTAATTAAATTGGTTACTAATGGCAGTAAATATTCATACGTTCATCAAATCTTGCGGCGGGGCATTAATAATATATTTTAAATTCCATCACATATAAAATTGTTTAATTTATGACTTCAATAAATTCAAGCTTAATAGTTTTTTACAATAATATAATAAATCATATCGAGAATATGCATCATGATTTCTAAAATCAGATTTTCATTTATCATATGATTAAAAAAATGTATACATTCAAAAATGTATCTAAATCACAATTATCCTAGTAAAGGAAAAAGGGATAATTACGTGATTTTTTATTTGACCTATAAAATAGGGGGGCTAAGACTGTAACCTGCTCGTGGTGCCTCTTGCATACCAATTAATTAAATTGGTTACTAATGGCAGTCAATATTCATACGTTCATCAATCTTGCGGCGGGGCATTAATATATATTTTAAATTCCATCACATATAAAATTGTTTAATTTATGACTTCAATAAATTCAAGCTTAATAGTTTTTTACAATAATATAATAAATCATATCGAGAATATGCATCATGATTTTTAAAGTCAGATTTTCATTTATCATATGATTAAAAAAATGTATACATTCAAAAATGTATCTAAATCACAATTATCCTAGTAAAGGAAAAAGGGATAATTACGTGATTTTTTATTTGACGTATATTAATAGGGAGGCTAAGACTGCAACCTGCTCGTGGTGCCTCCTGCAAACCAATCAATTAAATTGGTTACTAATGGCAGTCAATATTCATACGTTCATCAAATCTTGCGGCGGGGCATTAATAATATATTTTAAATTCCATCACATATAAAATTGTTTAATTTATGACTTCAATAAATTCAAGCTTAATAGTTTTTTACAATAATATAATAAATCATATCGAGAATATGCATCATGATTTCTAAAGTCAGATTTTCATTTATCATATGATTAAAAAAATGTATACATTCAAAAATGTATCTAAATCACAATTATCCTATAAAAAGGAAAAAAGGGATAATTATGTGATTTTTTATTTGACGTATATTAATAGGGAGGCTAAGACTGCAACCTGCTCGTGGTGCCTCCTGCAAACCAATCAATTAAATTGGTTACTAGTGGCAGTCATTATTCATACGTTCATCAAAATAGTTTTGCAAAATTTATTTGACCATTAATGAGTGGGTGGGCTAAAAATTGCAACCTGGTCGTGGTATTCCCTGCAAACCAATTATTTCAATTAGTTACTAATAACATTCATCATTTATACAAATATAGCTGTCAAAAAAATTGCTGCGTATCTGCGACAATTCTAGTTTATTTCTTTATTAGAGTTTTATGTATTTTAAATTCAATCACATACACACATCATATCGGTTATTGTCTTTGCTTGTTTTAGATCAATGTATTTTTTTAATCTTATATAAAATATTTATGAAAATATCTTTAAATATGAAGATCGTTAAATATTTACCAAGTTGCAAGGCTGTGATGGTTTGTATAATTTCTTTCTAAAAAAGAACTTCATAAGTCAATTTTCGAACTGATCCGTGGAGTACCCCAGGTCAGAAATTTTTATGAATAGCATACGTAAAGTGCTGGTAATTATTATTCTAAAAGAATAAAGCCTCGTACGGAACTATTTATATCAGTTTTCTATGGCGTTTTCATTAAGGAAGATCGACTTCTGACATTTTTTAGAGCAATAGATGACAATGTTCCACTATCCAAAGGTTCAGGAATGCGAAAAAAATGGAATTGATATGTCAAGAGCTATTGATTTTATCAAGAATAGTTTAAAAATTTTAGAGATAAAAACGACAGGTACAGTCCGACCTCTAAATGGGGCACTAAGTGCCTCAAATCAGAGGTTTCCCCAAAAAAGAGGTTTTTCAAAAAGCTCAATAAATAAAGAAAAAAAACATTATTTTTTAAAATAATCAGTTAATTTTTCTCCATATTTATATTTATTTTTAATTCCTAATGACACTTTCTTTCTGAATTCATAAAAATCATGAAGAAAATCTGGAATCAAATCAAAGATGTTTGTCTCTAAGTTTTCCATCAAACTTAAAATTTGTGATATTGATGGTTCGCAGCTTATATTCTCATAGATATTGGATCATTATCTTCTATTTCATCAAAACATTCATCAATAACATTATTAAATATTTCTTCAGATGATTCATTTATGCAACTCGAGTCTGATGGAGATTGTCGAAAAACCTTTTGCCAGCAGTTATAAATAATATCCGCAGATACATTATTCCAAGCATCTGAGATTATTGTTACCACTTGCCGCAAATTTAATTTGTATAAAAAATCAATTAGACAATTCAAATAATTATCCTTGAAATTTTTAATGATTCCAGCATCCAATGGTTGAAGTATTGGTGTCGTATTTTTTGGTAAAAATAAAAAATCAACGTTGCTAAATGTCGATATTTTGTGGCAAGCAGCGTTATCTAATAACATTAAGATTTTTCTTTTTTGAATAATCATTTTTTCATTAATTTTTTTGAGCCAGGATATAAAAATGTCTCTTGTCATCCACGCATTTTTGGACGAAGAGTATAAAATTCCATAAATTTCGGGAGAAAATTTTTTGAAACATCTAGGATTTCTATATTTTCCGATTATTAATGGTTCAAATTTTTCTCCAGTGTAACTACAGCATAGATGAAGAGTAACTTTATCTTTACTCCTTTTAAAGCCCCGTGCCGAATCACCAGTTTTCACGAATGATTTACGTGGGGTAAGTTTGATAAAAAGAGAAGTTTCGTCACAATTAAAAATGTTCTCCTTTCCATATTGTTCAACTTTGATATTTAATTCTGATAAAAAATTCAAAATTATCGCATGATCAGCAGATGCGGATTCGCCTGACAATGTTCGGAATTTTAATTCATGCCTCTGCTTGAATTTTCTAACCATCCATTTGAAGCTTTAAACTTGTTTAAGCCCATTCTCGAAAAAACAGTTAGGGAAATTTTTTTTAAAAGAGTTCCAGAAACTGGAACATTCTGATCCCTTAGACGCTGAAAAATATCAAGGACTTTTTCATCAAATCCGTTTTTATTTTCACTTAATGATGAGGAAAGAAATCCTTTTTTGATAAATGGAAGAATATTCTTTTTTATACGAAAAATAGTTCCCTTGCTAGTATTGTACATTATGGATAATCTCCTCTCAGAATGTTCTTTCTTTAAAAGATGATCAGCAATCTTCAACTTGGTTTCATAATTCAAAGGCATTACACAAGAAATTTAAAATGAAACGTGTCTTAAAATATTTATTTTTTAAATTGGTATAATTAATTTTATTTAATAAAAAATCAATGACCCAAATAGGAATGTTAAAATTAATTGATTTTTGATAATTTGGTTAAAAAAATTTATAATGCCCCAAAACAGAGTTTTCCCCAAAAAAGAGGTGCCCCACCCCTGGAGGTGCGCCCCAATTAGAGGTCGGATTGTATTGACAATCGAAAAATTAATGTGAAAATTATTAGAAAATAGAAAGATAACATCATTTTGTTAATTGAATGATGTCAGAAATACCAAAAATAACTAAAATTGCGCTTTCCAATTTTTGAAAGCGACAGATGCAGCAACTGCAGCTCCTTTTCCACTCCCGTCCGTAGATAAGCATGTTTTAAACTAAAATTAAATTGATTTAAGTATCGAATATTTGTATATAAGAAAATATTTAGTTAAACTATTAATAACCTTTTTATTAGTTAATTGAGACAGTGCTAACTCCATAGTTTTTGAGAAATACTCATGAAAGCGGTAAAGCGATCCATCTACACCAATAATAACAAAATCAGAGTCCGCACGTTCAATAAGTACAGCAAGACCTTAATATTTCTTATAGACCACAACTTACCACAGGCAACCAATCTAGCCGCTCTCTCACTGACAACTTGACAAACAAATTTGAGTAGAGTCAGATACGGCAGACATGGGTCAGTGACCCCAAACTCACAGAAAACCTTACGTGCGTTTGACATATCTTCATCAGGGTCACTTTTTTAATATCATTACGACAATACTTTACTATTTCTGAAACATACTTGGTAATAAAAGACTGAGCCTCGTCTATTTTTGATGAAAAGTTACAGGAAATGCATCCCTCTTGTCTCAATTTGAGTAAAATCTGTCGGACCATCTCTCCCATATAGAAACCAGAAATCATTTTCTCGTATCTTTGTATTGAAATATAAAAAACACATTTGTTGTCCTCTATTTACTGAATTTGAGTCAATGAGCCTGTCAAACTCACTCAATACAAAATCTAATTCTCCATTTACTCCAAAAGCTCCCCATTCCGTGTTTATTATCATCTAATATATTGTTAATACTACCAATACCATGTCGGTATTTTTAATTTCAGATCTATCAGCCATTTCAACGTTTTCTAGTTTTTCTATATATGAAGCATTAGTCCCCGTTCCTAGAAATTCCGAAAAAACAAAAACCAATGATAAGTCCGATTCTTGTTTCGGGATTTTCCAAGGCACATGCGAGTAATGTTCCCACTGTATCATTGACTACAGCAAAACATTTAACATTCAGATCCTAAAATATGTTTTAAAATTAGAAAACCCTTTTTTCGATAGAACAATGGAGTAGTTCGACCACATTCTGACCGACCACACCTTCGCAATTAAAATCCTTGGTCCATCTTATTAAAACAGCGTTATTGAGTCCAGACTGTTTGCAAGGAAAAGAAAAAGTAAATCCCAACGGAATTGGAGAATTATTTGACTTTTTGCTGACGTCAATGCCATTAACAGTGAAGAAACTTTCCATACATGTTGCTATGTGGTCAAAAAGCTAAGAAAATGATAATATCTCAATTCTCACAGTGTCCGCAGTTCCATATCTGGCAGAATAAGGAATTTCAAAGACTTGGTTGAGCATTTTAACTTCTGTGCCGTTCAAATCTATTAACAAAACACGAAAGTTCGTCCCCCCTAAATCAAGAGCGACAAATTTTCCAAGTTCTACAAAATAGTGTTTTTTAAAAAAACCATTTGTAGGTAGATTTGTTACATATGATGGAAACATTTTTATTGAAGCAGTCATGTTTGTTTTTGATGAAAGTCCAGCTTCCATTGCCATTTCCATGCCATCTCGAACTTGAACGTATTGTTCATGAGTTAGGCATAGTGGTTTGACCACATCGTTTATCTGAATACTAACACACCCTTACTTTGGAAATGATTTCTTTTGAGAATAATTGAGCATCCATTATATTAAATTGAATTTATTGAATTTATTTTAAATTCGGTTTACCAGAAAGTACAAAACTACTTTCAAAGTAATATGTTTTATATCAAATTACAATTAAAATATATTTAATTAATTTTAATTTAATTTATATTATTTCATAGTTAATGATTTATTAAGTCAAGTAGAAGGTTCCATGCATCCAATATGCACCCGGATTGACGAGTGATACCGTCGCGGAACCGGATGTCCTCATCGGCCGCACAACAAAAAGTGGGGGGGGGGCAAGATGGACTAGAAGAGACACATGACTTTATTTAGATTAGTTAGTTCCTTGGTTACATGTTTTTTTTCTTCTTGATTTTTCTATAAAAAAATGTGTGGCCAGCCTGGGCGAAATGGACGATATGTCGTTTACATTCGCGGCAGGGCTATTTACGATTTTTTACGAAGTAGCATTAAATTTGATTAATACTTGTTTGAGATAACTATACTTAAAATTGAATCGAGATGGTTTGTGAGCAGATATCTCTTCTGATAGTACGCTCTAACTCTTTCTTGATCACGTTAGCCTCTAAATTAAAGTTACTCATAAACTTTAATGAGACAATTCAAGAATAATTTTTACATTAAAGTAATTCTATCAAATTTATAAATTGATTGTTCAATTTGATCTTGTCAGAAAACGTCATATAGAATGATAAATTTATTAGACAAGTTTAGTCACCATAATAGTTCCTAGATATTGTTATCCTCTAAATAATGTGCACTTTTTTGGGTGTGAAACAGTTTTGCCAATCTGACTTTAATCTGATGTGGCAGATGATCAGTGATGCTTTGTGTGAACTAGGAAATTATGCATTATAAAGAATCTCAAGCATTTGACCTCAATAGATTTAAGATAAATATTTTGAGAGGAATCCAGTGACAGAAATAATATTGTTTCAGTCGATGTATATTTGGAAAAGGATATCTGAACACTCGGACGTACGATGCTCATGAAAAACTGGTTACATTTTACTTTGAACAAATCTTGATATTTTAATTTTTGATTAACTTCAAAGATACTTAACAAAAGATATTAAAATTAATTATTTTTGTAGTCTCGTCATGGGTCGTGTCCATAATTTCCTTTGACATATTTTATCTATTAAATAAAAATTCTTGCTTTACCTCACCTCGATTATTTGATAAATGTTGATTATTCCAGATTGAAGATTCGAATTTATCCAGCCACAACTAAGGGTTTGTTCTACAGTATTTTAAAAAGTCAAACCTATCTCTAATGTGTTATGATAGGTTTCCATACAAGCAGAGGAAATACCTTATTTGATATTTGGACCTGCTCAGACACATTCTCGTAAGAAAATTTCGATCCTGGGCACGCGTCAAGCCAAGCGGGGGATCGCAAAATTATTAAATACGGCCACATTTCAAACTCGTTGTTTTCTACTCCAACCGTTTAAAATCCTCCAGGATCTTCCGCCTCAAGACGCTTCGCTTTTTTCGCTCGGTCGACGGATTTCAAGGATAAGACACGACTCAAGGGAGTCATCTTGGCTCTTGGAACGTCTGTCGATCGATTTTTAACGAGTATCCAAACACTTACCAACTTCCCAAACCCAGCATGGTTTTAAACCATTGCACCCAAAAACTACTAATTTAAAAACACTTTCCCAATTCGTCCTGAACGTCTTCAATGAAAAGAGACCGCTAAAACGAACAGTCCTATTTTTTGTCGACATCTCTAAGGCCTTTGACAGCGTCTCTAAATGTAGTCTCAGCAACAAAATTGACATGACCGACCTAAGCTTAAACTACAAATCCTGTCTTGGAAACTTCTTATAGGGCTTGAGTTACGTCTCCCTCACAGACCATTTTTCTAAGCAACTTTTTTCCAAGCGAGGTATCTCGAGGTTCCGTGCTGTCTTCAACCATGTTCAACCTTTATTTGCACGACTTTCCAGCCAAAGACCCAAAAAACTTCTTACGCAGACATTATTATTGACTCAAATGCGAAAACTACAAAGCCGTTTCCTTCAACATTCAGCAAACACTATACCTCGGTGAGAATTGGCTTATCGAAAAAAGGCTCGAAGCTTTATTCTCCCTTGGTCACCCTATTATCTTTGGGCAGAAACAATCAAACACACATCCCAAGCTATCTCTCTTTGATTCTGACCCTCCGCTATCCAAGCACCCCACTGTTCTCGGATTTACCTTCGATCCAACCATGTTCTTCAACAAACATTTTTCAAACATCTCGGACAAGGCAAACAGGCATATAAACATTTTAAAAACGATAAGTGGTCGCATCACTGGTGCCCAGAACCACTCCTCAAATGAGTTTACAAATGATACCTCCCCCCAGTTCTATGTTACGCAAGTCTCAGCTGAGCTCCTTGTCTATCTACAAGGTCCACTGTAGGACTTCAATCAGTAAAAAACAAGACAATACGCATTAGATCAACACCCATCACCTGTACTGTGAAACCAATTTTCTCCTGATAGAAAAACATCTTAATATGAAAAGAACACAAATCCTATTTACTTGCATAAATCCTACCATTTTTGCACTGGTCTAAAATGCTATCTCTCCTTTATGTAACCTCTGCTGTGTTGACGACCACTCAGCCAATCACCTTTTCCGCTGTCCCGATCATCTTCCTATCCGTAAAAAATTTTTGTTCACTCCCAGAAATCCTTTGGGAGCAACCTGTGAAAACGTTGTTGTTTCTGCTAGCCGCTGGTCTCAGACCCTGACCGCGGTTATGCAACAACAAACTAGTCTAAAATGCTGAAAATTCCTCTATAACTCTAAGTTAACCAACATTCAAAAAAATAACTTTTTTTAATTCATTAAGTACATGGTTGCGCTTGTGCCGGGCTTTACTTCAGGTTATTCTTTCTATCATTTTCTTAACTAACTGCCTCCAAGAACCACGGTTCTTTGCGGTTTCTCTAAAGATATCCAGATCATCTCTATTTTTTAACTTTCGTCTTAAATTGGTCAGGTCCTTGTGTAGGACCTCTGGCAAAGTCAAACGAGGTCTTCTACGGAAAGAGTTGTTCACTTCTAGGCAGAAATAGTTCCCCGTTGCTATGTTGGCAAGTGTCATTCGCTCTTCCGAGGGATGAGACGAAATAGACTCCATCTTGATTCAATTGTATCCAGGCTCAATGGTCTTGCATTACATATTTTTATAAATTCTAATTTGTTATTTTCTTTGGGTAGTTGATGCCAGGCAACAATCGGAGTTGTTTACGATGGAAGAAATCTAGTTTTTCCATTAAAGTTTGCGAGACTCCCTAGGTTTTGCAGCATTGTACATTAGGAGCGGTTTTACGAAGGCATTGTATAGTCTTACACACAAATGTGTGCTGATTTGTTTACGATAAATCCAGAGTGCTCCCATTCTTCTAAAGGCCGCGACGGTCAACATTTTTTTGTTAGTGATATCTTCAGGATTTCCAATCAGGGACCAAAATTTTGTTTACGTATCTTTATTTTTCATCAGTTCGTGTTAATTCGTGACGTATGATTGTTGTTTCACTCTTCTCAGCATTAATTTTGATGAACCATTTTTCTAGCTTTCTGGCATTCTTGTCCATATGTAGTTTAATGTTTTTTCGTCTCGGAATATATTTTACCATCTGCATAAATCATTTCAGTTTGAGCTAAGCTAAAGTCTTTGAGTGCCGTCTCCAGATATGTCACAAAAGGTACCGGTGACAGGGAATCCCACTGCGGTACCCCAAAAGTTGTCTTGAATGGGACAGATTTTACATTACCAAGACGTCAACAACGTAGTTCCGAGTAATATAAGGATCATTCTGACACTGTCCTCGTCAACCAAATTCTCTAAGATATTGGAGAAGTGGTACATCTGAATCCGTCCTTGATGACTTGATTATCTTAATCTCTTCATTGCGCGCTATTGGTCTTGAAGTCAATTATCATAAATCTGAAATTATAAACATCAATTACGACAAACCATTTTTCCGATATTCTTCGTTCCTTCAACTCGCTTCTATCCAGAATCCAAGTCATCATGCCATCGAATCTCAAGGAAACAATATGTGATGTCCCTTTTGATGACCTTGGCTGGAAGCAAGCAATCCTTCCGGTTAGAGTTCTCTTCGGCTGTCAAATGCTGGTCCGCTAATTCCTTCGAAGTACCTAATGATTTAGGACGCAAACAGCGATAATAGGACGTAAGTTTTTGCTCCTCAAGTGTAAATTTGATCAACCAGGCTTATCTGCTTGCGGGATCTCAAAAGTATTCAGGAGCCTGGCTGATAGCTATCCCAATGGCGTCAGTCGGGACATTACTGGATTAAAAATGCCTCCGCATCGCAGTTTCTCTGGGCCTAGGATTAAACATCTGCCGTGAGCATCAATGCCGCTCCGGTCAGACGAATGACACCCTAGGATTATCTTGCCGTTATAGCGCTGGGTGTTTCCCTCGCCACTTTGAGCTTAATGATGTGGTGAGCCGCTCCATGGCATCTGCGTGTATTCCCTAATGTGCTGGAACCAGTCGAGTTGGATCGCAAAGATGGAAAGCGCCCAGATGGCATGACAACATTCTCATTCGATCACGGAACATGTCTCATTTGGAACACGACATGCTCCAACACATTCTCGGCATATAATCTAATCTCGCCAGTAGCTGTCTCGGCTCGGCGGCAAGACACGTAAATCTCGCATAAAAAGAAATTTTTGTCCCGGGAAAAAACCACATATTTTCACCAATAGCCGTTGAAACATCAAGAGTCATCGGCCCAGAATCGCTCTCTTTCTATGTCGATTGGGGACGAAGATTATAGGGGAAAAATCTAAACCAGACTCATAATCTTTTCCAAAAAGTCTCCTTTCCGATCGCCTGGGGAACTATCAGGCCACCTTATGCGCCGGCAATTTTTAATTAAAAAATTGAGAATGTAGAATTGAATAAATAACGGTTTCTCCTCATGAATAGACATAATTTAATTCTATTCTTTTAAAATAAAAGTAAGCCAATTCATGAAGTTAAGTCATAACGTGATACTTCTAATCCAACCAAGACCAAGAACAGCCGAAACACTTTTTTAAAATCAAGGCTGAACCACACGTGCTAACAATTACCACAATGTTTTAACACGACGAAACTCTTTAAAAACTCATTTTTTCAGATAAAAATAATAAAACACTATCATTGCTGATAGAAATACATTTTGGCACAATTACGAAAAAGCATTAAAAAACGACTGCTCGTGAGCTGATAATGTGAGTGTACTCGAACTAGGAGTTAAAACAGCAGCATCTCCGGTAAACTCTTCATCAAAACATGACAAGTCCGTCATATCTTTCTAAAAATATCTAAAAATAAAAAGTAAAACAATAGAAGGAATAAATGGAGCTGGAAGAGTCTGATTATAAAGAGCATCCCAATTTATTTTCTACTAACTTTACACACCTAACGTTACCGAAAAAAACTTATGCTCCATAATTTCCAATCCATCTCTCTTAGAACTTCCGAACCGAAATTCAGGTATTTTGTTCAACAACTAAACTTTTAATTCCAATCATCAACTCTTTTCACAAAGTCCACACAATTCCTAGAAGAACCACGAGGAAAGTGGACAATCTCATTCACAATGTTGTCGAATATCTCATCCTCGTTCTCCCCAGAAAAAGGTGGCTACGGAATAAGAAAAGGGCCAACCTCCGTGTATAACATCTCATACACCAAAACCCCCAACTCCCACCAGTCCACTGCATTATTATAATCCGTTTCCGTCAGCATTTCAGGAGCAATAAACTCCGGAGTACCACAAAACGTGTTTGTTCGGTCTCCATGTCCCATGTCCAACTTACAAAGACCAAAATCAGCAATTTTTATATATCCTCTCAGATTCATCACAAGATTGTCCAATTTAAGGTCTCTGTCATATTTCGATCACTCCTAACCTGTACATTATTCTCTGTTCGTGTAAGAATTTTAATCCAAGAGTAGCACAAGCCGCATAAAACACTGTCTGTGCCTCATTAAAGATTCCCATATGGATTTGCCTCATCAAATCACCACCAGGCATGTAGTCCATCACCATACACACATGAAACTGTTTTTTAGAGATGAAAAATAACCTCAGTCTGAAATGCCCCATGAAGTTGGACTAGAAACGGATTGTTCAAATCCTTGCTTAGTTGAAGCACCTTTAGCTCGGCCAAAACACCCTCTAGCTCATTTCGTGCAATTATTTCCTGTTTTTTGAGTCCCTTCAGTGCAAAGTGTTGCCCATTCGTGACATTTCTTGACAAAATAACCTTTCTTAGTAAAATCAGAACTCCCACCTTCCCAAAGTGACCCCTTCCCAGGACAGCACAGAGATGATAGTCAGTTATACTATTACCATCAAGTTTCTCGAATTCATTAAAGACTGGGGATGACTCCATGTAGTCATGTACCCCCTACAGATGAATGAAAAAAAGCCCACAGATATGTCTGGAACAGTTCCATTAGGCAGATCCAATGAAATCTTCTCTTTATTCCTGTGGACATTCCCTGTACTGGAAAATACAGAAGTCAGCTTTGTCCAAAGAAGGGATCGATTTTCTGTGAGCTGTTTTGATTTCCGTTCTATAAAAACATAAATTGATTCGGTTACCTTTTTTGAATATAGCGTTGTTACGGTTGAGCGATTTTGTTATTTTTCCAATAAGTGGTTCCACCACAGTTAACTACGCATAAACTAAATTAAATGATTACGCTCAATTGAATGACACCATTTGGATACAATGGCAAATCAACAAATTCAGGTGTAGCTCCCAAGTACTCATCCAGTGGTAGATATGCCAATGCAACCAATTTTTCCACGTCACGGTGAATTTCAATCTCCAATTCCCTTGCCTAAAGTGCTGACAAGGGAAATTAACTTTATTGACTTTGAAACTTTCTGTCCATTCCTTAAGATCGTCACCCACTCGTTCACTACACTGGAAAACCCCGTCAATGTTGAAAACAATTGAAATAGAAGGACTGACTACTTTGTTTGACAGCAAAAAATAACCAGAATTGGATTTTTTGAAATATTTTCTAATCCAATTATCCTTTTTGTTAGCGATTATGCATTGAATGATATCATCGTCCATATTATTGACTAAATTAGTCACATCCCTCACACTAGTAATATACTTACCATATATATACCCCAAATTAACAGTTCCTGTTATTGGAACTGGTTTGACGTAAGAAGAATTAGAGTTTGATGATATTTCCATTTTTTTAGAGAGCCGATTAATGGATAAATCGAGCAAATATATTTTCCGTTGATGAATCTGTACATTCTCCCTCAACTATTGTGAATACAGCAGTTGTACTTGCTTGGATCTCTGTCTATCGTTGCTAGCCATCAGCATATTGTTGGTCCCAGTCAGCAGAGCTGTCTCTAACTTGAAATGATGTTCCAAAATCATAAATCTGTCTTTATCATTTCCTATAAAAATAAAAATGACTAAATTTTGTAGTAAATCAGCAAAATCGTATTATGTAATAAAATACCGACTTTTTCCATTCTTAATAAGCTGAATTTTCATATCAATCACGTCAATTTTAAGCTGGGAAGAATCGTAAATAGCAACTGCGTTCAAATAAGTCTTTCTGTCCTTCGAAGAATCACATTGATCCAGCATTTTGGAAGCCCCGTTCTTGATTAGGACTTCTAGCTTCCTCTTTTCTGTCAAAAATGACATTCTGTCTTCAATATAACTCAATCGGAGTCTAATATTAGTTTGGTGGCAAACCTATCGAAATAGTCTCCAATATTCCGACGTTATCGTTAATCTCCTTCAAGTCTGTCATCAATTGGTCGATAATAGTCGCTTCTTGATCGATAAAGTGCTTGAACCTGCTTGTTGAACGATTGTTGTTAGAGTTTTTCATGGCGTGGGCAGAATTTTTCATTTTTAGCTCTTTATCGATGTTCCGTCTGATTTCTCGAGCACATTCGTTCAATTTTTTGACAATTTCAGGGATTTTTGAAGAAGGGTTGATGTGGTATTTGTCGTAGAACTCATTCCATGAACTCATTTTATATAAACTAAATTGATTAATAAAAATTAAAATTAAAAATAGCAATTAAATTTTAGATATAATTCTATGTACAAAAATTAGTTGCGAATGTAATAAAAAAGCCGATATTAATAACTAAATAAACAATGTAGTCTGAAACAAAGAAGCGCACAACAAAAATTATCAGCTTGAGAATACGCAATTTATTTATGAGATTATTATTAAAAACAATTTAATTAAAAACTAACAATTAAATCTCTTATAAATTATTTTGTATATTTTAATATTAAAAATTAAAGAAATTTCGATTTAATTAAACAAACGGCTAATGATTACAGTGCGACCTCGTATTGGGGAAATTTTTCCCCAATTTTGAGGTTTTCCCCCAAAAAAAGGTTTTCATTAAATTTAGGTCTCGCCTGTTCGATATCTCTCTTAATAATATAACCGAGACGGATAACTACAATTTTTATTTTTTAATAAAAAAATCAGTTAATTTAATCGAGTGTTTTGTTTTTTTTCACATCGAACTCATAATATTTGCTGGTACATATGTAGTAGTTGGCGGCCACTTTTTAGCGAATTTAAAAAAACTATATTTTTTTTGGTGAATAATTACCTTTTTAAATAATATTACTATAAAAAAATTAATTATTTTTATACAAAATTATTAATTATTTTTATTTTAGTTTTGATTCTGGGGGACAATGTAAGGCAATGCACTCCATGATTGTTTCAAATTCTTTCTTTTTGGCTGTCTGTCGCCAAATGAACTCCGTAAAATAACTATTAAGGTGTTGTCTGACTGTTCCCCTTTGTTTTCTATTACGCCATTTGGCGCTACTCCACATTCTAAGGAATAATTATATAATTAGGAAACCTTTCAATATGTTGGGTGTGTGCACCCGTAGTTGGATCAACAAAACAATATCTGTGATTCACTTGCAGGTGCTGATATCCTGCATCCTGAAGATCTTTTGTTGAATAACCCTTCCAGCAGTCTGATATGAGAATGGTGCCTTCTTCTACATTCTCAAGAATAGCCTTCGTAAGGGTCTTCATTGTTCTGTCAGGTATTGCTTCTAAGAAGCATGGTTCGTTTCTCTGCAGATTCCGCCGAAAACCCATTGCTCAGGCAACATTCTGCCTCTGTTGTATTTCCTTTTTGAAAAATGACTTTCGTCAATTTCCACAATCATTCCTTCACCGCCTATTATATTATAAATTTACGCACACCTATTTTGGATCTCTGACGAGATGTCAATGATAGCATGCAAATTTCACGCATGTAGATTGACCAGTCCACGGTTGTATGTGAAGCCCAACCAAGATTTTCCATGCATATCTCCATAGAAGATATATTTTTTGCCCACAGGTAGACAAACCGGATTATCTTCGAATGGTACTTTGGTTCCTGCTAACCACGTTCCTGTTGAGTTTTAATGATATAAATACCAGTTTTTAGACTCGATTTACTTCGACAGCCCCTTCTGTAGCAATTCCAAGCCGGAGAGCTGCCAATGTTTAAAGTCATTTGGTGTCCGTTGCGACACACTTTTTTTTTGGGATGATTCCTCTGGATTGCATGAAATTGATAGCTTCTGACATATTTGTGGGTAGATTGAATAGATTGACCTCACTTCTCATTTAAATTAAAGTAGCGTGGGATTTTATTATTTTTATATTGTATTATTTTTAATTATATATTTTTTTTAACTAAAAAAAATATAGTTTTTTTAAAATTCGCTAAAAAGTGGCCGCCAACTACTACATATGTACCTATTTGCTTTGAATCTGAATAGATCAAGTACATTTTCCGGAGTCTCTTGCTTAATAACATTTAGCAGCATTGTGAATGCGCATTCCGCATTGTTTATAACTTGTTGATCATCCAAATGTTCCATAAATGTTCGCTGCAGTCCTCTTCATCACTACTGTTATCATCCTAGAAACTCTCCAAAATCGTATTTTCCACAATATCGGAATTAATCAGACTTTCTTCGATGTCCTCTTTTTCCCGACAGTCATATTCCAAAGCTTTTTCAAAGCAATGTTGTATTGAAGTGTCTGTAATCTCGTCCCATGCCAATTTCGAACATGAAATAGCATCCAATATTGTGATTCCCTTTATTGCTTCATCTATTTGCCCTGCAGGATTTTTTATCATAGATAATTGTTTTCATAATCCAGTTATTAAAATGATTCTTAAATGCCTTTATTATCCCTTGGTCACATGGCTGAATTAAGGAACTTGTATTTTTGGAAAAAATATTACGTCGACGTTTGAAAGTTGAGAGAAACAGCATGACAAGTTGCATTGTCAATAACAATGCTATTTTCCTTCTTTTCTCTCTCATTTCCTCGTTAAATCGAGATAACCAATTTTCAAAAATATTTTTTGTCATCCAGGCTTTGCACGAAGCATCATATTCAATGCCAATTTCTCTCAGATTCACACCTTTTATACTCTTGGTGACTTCGTACGCCCATTATAAGCGGTTTATATTTTTCTCCTGTGTAACTGCAACACAAAAGAAGTGTCATACGTTCTTTTCTTATTTTATGTCCGCTGTGTGACTCATTTTTTTCAACAAAACTCCTTTTGGAAACAGCTTTATAAAATAATGCAGTTTATCACAGTTGAAAATGTTTTCTCCCCCATAGTTTTCAAGCAAATCATTGAAAGTTGATTGGAAGTTTTCCGCACCTTCTTTATCAGCTGATCGTGATTCGCCATGTAATATGTCGCGAGCGCAGCGAGCACGCGAGCGCGACGCGCACATTGACAGCTAACAAGCCTGTTCATCAACAAATATATTTATTAAATTATTTAAAATTTTAACATGATTTAAAATTAAAATTGAAATAACTTAAGTTTCCATTGAATCCCATAAAATAATTATAAGTAGACCTTAATAGAAAAAGTAAAATCAATGAATACTGAACGCTAATTTTGTTTAGGTTGTGAGGGGGGTAATAATTTGACAAATCTCATTGCTATTTTTTCGTTTTAATCTCTAAAATTAGGTCTTCTAATCAAAAATGAACTGTGCAGACAGGCTTGCTCCTTCAGAAGATTCTTGTTTTGACATTTTTATAAATTATGAAGCATTTAGATTTTTCTCATTATTCTAAAATCAATTATAAATTTAAAATATTTTTTTATTTATGAAATCGGTTTTAAAGCTCATTCTGCTTTGGCATCGATTTTAATTTTTGTTATCGAATATATTTAATCCCAAATACAAGCCTGGGTATTTGTCAATTTATAGATTTTTGTGATTGATCGGATCTAGAAATTGAGTGGTTGCTCGCTGCGCTCGCGTGCTCGCTGCGCTCGCGACATAATATTCTGAATTTTATTTCGAATTGTTTCTTAAATCTGTAAAGCCATCCATAGAAGCAGTGAAATCATGATTTGAATTTCTATACGCAATTTTACGTGCAATAAGCTTTAAGGTTGGCCCATTAATTGGAAAACCTTTCGACCTGAGATTACGAAAAATCTCGTAAACTTGGGCATTCAATTCGTATCCAATTGTCCCTTCGAATGTTGAGAAACCTTGAGCTAAGATTCCTTCCCTTTTCTTTTTTAGTCGGTATAGCATTCCTTTAGAGATGTTAAATTCTTCACAAATCATTTTGTCCTTATGACTGTATATCCTTGCAAATTCTGATCTTTTCACTTTGATTTAGTTTTCTAGGTATTGGCTTTCTAAAATTTATAAAATAACTTTAAAAATTGATAATTTCAGTTTTTTACCAGGTTAATTAGCTAACTAACTAAGTTACCAGGTTAAATAAATTTTAAAATTATTGATTACAAATTTGGAAAAACAGGTTACAATAAATAAATAATAATAAATCAAAAATTATACAAATATATTAATGAATCGTTTATGATAATATAAAATTTTTCCCCGGTAGGGGGTTTATTTCATTAAAAATCATCGTATTTTATAGGGATGGCAAAAATATTTCCCCAAAACCAAGGTTTTCCCCAAAAAAGAGGGTTTCCCCGCTACTTGGTTTTCCCCAATTCGAAGTCGCACTGTATAACATAAAAAATAAAATTACCTTTAATAAGAAAAAAACCACTGGTAAAATTAATTAAAAATAACATCTCCCGGCGAAAGGATCTCCTTATTGTTGATTTTTGAATCCTCAGCTCTGGATAAGGCTAGACAAGGGTCGCCACATACAAAACTATGAGACTGGCATATTTCCAAACCAAGCCTCAGATAGACTCCGATACTTAGAGACTAGTTGTCTAGCAGAAGTCGGGTGGAGGACAAAGCCTTGCCTTGAAGACTCTCCAAAACCTTTTCACACTTTACAAGGTCCTGGTTCCTCTAAACTAGTGGTTCTCAACTTGGGGTCCGCGAGAAACTTCTGAATTTTTTATTTAAATTTTATTTTTTAATAATAATTAAATTTTTTTTGAGAAAATGAACAAAGAAACAAAAGCCAATCAAGGACTACCCACAGAGAGAATTGAGAAACTGTTCCCCTTAAGGACAGCAATTGAGACACGCTCAAAGAACCGTTTGAGCTCGCGGAGGTCGTTTCTAATTCTTCGAGGTGATGGCCTTTCTGGGTGAGGAAACGAAGAGTTGATGGTTCTAGCGTTCCTGGGGTTTTGACTGACACTGGTTCGAAGATGAATCTGTTAGAGAGGGATCCGTATTTTTCGGTTTTGCAAACCTCCGCTTTCGTCGCCGCTGTGCCAGCTTCGATCAAGGACGCAAGAAGGCATGGTGACGTAAAAGTGTCAGAGCATGTCCCAGGCGATCACTTTACTGGAAGAGCGAAACGCTGTCTGGCCTCTTGCCATCTTCTCTGTTGAGACCAAAGGGCTCCAGCCGGCACGGGATGCTGATTGTCTCTAGTAGGCGTTTTAGTATTCTGTTTGGCGTGCTTGGGGATTCTCCTAAGGCTTTTAGAGCAAGAGAGCGGGTGTAGACCTTTGCGGTTAAGCAAGTTATTGATATGAATTCGTCTCATGTTACTAAGATATGTAAATATAATCTTGATTATATCAAATATATGTTTACTTGTATTGAAAAAGATGAAGGCTAAAATGTGTTGTTTATATGAAAATTTTGTCAAACAATAGTATACAACAGACAACCCTTGTATGACCCTTGCATACATGTCATCCCCACCTGATCTATAAAAATAAATTTTGTTTAATTCTTTGCATCAAAAAATGAAG
The DNA here is from genome assembly GCF_006345805.1 of Octopus sinensis. Classification (NCBI taxonomy): domain Eukaryota; kingdom Metazoa; phylum Mollusca; class Cephalopoda; order Octopoda; family Octopodidae; genus Octopus; species Octopus sinensis. The sequence goes on from NW_021833079.1 coordinate 42,529, forward strand.
AATCAAGTATTGAATCGTTTCATACAAACTCTGTCGACAATTCTATGCTTTTAGCATGATTTCATTACGTATAGCTAAAGAAAAGAAACCTCACAATTTTGCCGAAAAACCGATTCTTCCTTGTAAAGACTTAGTGCGTACTCTTATTGACACTCATGGTGAAAATATGATTTCGGTATACCACTGTCGAATAATACTGTTCAACATTTAAAACCCCAACCAACCCAGACTGTTTAGAACAAGAGAAGGGAACAGAGTTAGTGAACTTTAGAGAAGCATTCATGGATGTGAGGTAGCATGGTAAATAAAAGTCATCACAACTGGGAAAATCAATTCTCCAGAATGGAAACTTCGCCTGTAGAACGAGTTCAAAATCAATTTTAGCAAACAAGATAATCAATAGCTTTTTATAATTAATTAAGTAATCTGAGTGAAAAAGGGACTGGATTCCACAAACCTCACTCCCCTGTTTTTTTATTTTCCCTTTTTTTGTAAACTTTAAAAAACTGCAGTCGCTTCCAGCTTGATTAAATATTTAGTATAAATTAGTTTTTAACTAGAGCGTCTGCTTTCAGTCGATTTTCCTTTTCTTCGACCCCTAGCCAATGTCTTCGGCGGGCACACTTATCCATTTTATAGGGAAGGCTACTTTTGTGGTTTTTCTCGAGTCCGACTCACTCGGAAAGCTTTTTCCGTCGCTGGCTTTGCAACCCAAACTTATTTTCGAGATGACCACAGAGTGGATGTAAGCTCGTATGAGTTTCTTCGAGACCAATTAGTCGCAGTGATGTTTATAAAATTTACTCACAGCACTGTTACACGTTAGTATCAGTGGTAATATTGTTACGTGTGCGTAGTGGATTACTCCCAGTTCACTAGGAAGCAAATCTTACTTATGGAGCTTTTTCAACTCGACTTGCTTTAGGTTTTTTTAATACATACAAATACTTAGGATAAACATGACTTAATCCAAAAATAAGTTGAGTTATCATTTTTCCTTTATTATAAATTTAATTGTTTAAAGTTATATTTATTATAAGTTATTATGTTTAAAATTTAATTATTTTTTTAAATCAAATTATTCGGTCGTGAATATTTTTGTGGTAATAAATAGTTTATTAATGGTTATTAGCTACAGTGGTTTGATGATCAAATATTATGCTAAGATTTCTTCATATATTTCATAAAGTCAGATTATCAAGAAATATAAGACCGATTCCAATAGAACATGTGCATTTGAATTATGAAAACCAAAAAATACATGATCCAGAAATTCGTGCGTTTTTGCACCAAATAAATAAAAACAACAATTATTCAATTCCAAATCATATTCCAATAACTTATAGTGGTACAAATGATATAAAAATACTGACAAAAATACTATTAAAATTAGGTAAATCTCGATTAACAAGTATTTTTACTATTATTCATATTTTGGCCTCGTCGTCCTGACCCAAATGGTTGGATATCTTGTGGCCTGTGACGCCATCAATTTATCAACACTTGCGCTTACATCCCTGGGTACCTTTCTCACATCTTCTTCTGCTGCTTCGCTAAACCAAGTAATATTCCTAGAAAATAGCCCGTCATTTAGCTCTTGGAAATACCTTTTGACTCTCAAATGAATCGAACTAAGGACAGAGTTCTTGTTCAGTCTAATATTTCGTATTTTTTGGTCATTTCTAGAACATTTAGACCAGAGGGGACGCTAGCATTTGCTCTGGCGACTGGAATTAGTGGAATTGTTATTCTCTCAACTCTTGTTAGTTCGGCGACTGCTATGTTGGCTTTTGGAAATCTAATTCTTTATTCATTCATATATACGCCGATGAAGAGATACAGTGTGGCTAATACATTTGTTGGCTCATTCGTGGGAGCAATTCCTCCAATAATTGGATGGCATGCTGCTACAGGGAGTTTTGATTCTGGTTTAGACTTTTGGGGTGATTTTAGGTTGCTTTGTGCTTGGGGCAATTTTATACTTTTGGCAACTTCCTCATTTTAATTCTCTGAGTTGGAATTATAAGGAAGATTATTCTTTGGGTGGGTATAGACTGATGTCTTTTCTGTATCCCGATAAGTGCAGGGCCACATCTTTGAGGCACAGTTGCTATTTGGCAATTACATGTCTTGTTGCACCGATTATGGCTTGTGGTAATGCCTATTTTTCTGTTTTGAGCTGCCCTTTGAATGTTTATTTAATTTATTTGTCTCATCGGTTTTATAAAAATCCAACTCGGGGGACTTCAAGAAAACTATTTTTCTTTTCGTTGGGTCATTTGCCGTTATTATTGTTGGTTCTTACGCTAACAAAATACATTCATTTTGGGATGTAGTGAATTAACAGATTTTGAGTTTTTTAATAATTTATATACTTTAATTACTTTTCTTATGCTGTGATTGAGTTTCAAAACAAAGATATATCTGAAAAACCGAATATTAAATTAATAAAAACTGATTTGTGGTATTTTCCAAAAAATTAAAAATATCTAATTAAAGAACGAGATTATTAGTTATATAAACCAGGATTACATTCGTATTTTGTTCAACACCAATACCACTTTAAAAAAGGACAAATTAATCATGTGATCCCGATGCACATAATCCCAGCAATTTCATCTTCACCCGGTAATCTTTCCACGAGTTCACATACGACCGCACCAGGTGGCTAGTCAGTTTTGCAGCGACGTAGACCGGCATTCTGGAGTTCAGATTAATCGAGTTGTTTAGAGGATTCCAACCGGGGCGTCTGTTTCATACATTGGTATTAAATTCTTCTTACTGATTAGAAATTTTTCTATAAAAATATCAAAATATTTTTTTAATCTGATTAACCATTTAAATTAGAAAACAGACATTAAAAGAAAAAAATCAGGAAATTTGAGCCTAATCACAGGGATGTAGTTTGAAAGTGAAGTACGTGGGTTCACTTACAATTTTTCTAACATTCATTTTTATTTTTGATGGTGTAACAATACGATCTGAATAGTCCTCACTGATTAAGAAATTCTGCAAATGTCCAGTAATTTCTTCACTTGCATCATTTTTTTCACTTTTTGATAAAACTGATTCTATTTTAATATTGTAATGTTCAAACAAACGAATTTTTTCAAAATGAATTGTTGCCAAATGAAATATAATTGTAGTTAACTGTTTTGTTTGAATTCCGCACATATTGCAATTGTATACCTTTTTAAAGTTATACGTAGTTATATTGTATAGTTTTGCAGTCGCATAAATTGTTTCTTAATTATTATTTGAGTGTAAATGTATATTTACTTTTTTGGACTCCGTTCATGTTTATTATATAATTTCCATTATCCATGTCTTTACTCTTGTTGATCATTTTTATCGTGTCAAACTCAACAGACTGGCACTCCAAATTATTATTCGGACTATTTACTATTTCTTGATTGAAAATATTCTCCTTTGATATTCCATGGCGGTTTTTCATATGTTTTTTTAAAAAATATTTATTGCATACCTCTTTTCCGCATTCTTCGCACTGTACTCTCATTGAAAAATTAATTTCACTATTTGTTTTCTTTTGTGGCTTCATTAAATCTGTGAAAATGTTTTCTGTTTTAACCACAGGTTCTATGAAAATATTTTTGTCACAATAAGTATTCTGCTCAAGTGACTCGTTTGTATCAGATTTGTTTATTTCCTAAATTAGTTTAGTAAAAAATTGATTTAATTATATTTAATGAATTAACTTAAAAATAGATTTTTAATTAAGAAATACATTTTTAGTTTGAGTCGTCTTCCAAGAAAAATCATTGTCAATATCTAAATATTTATTACATTATTAAATCATTGTAGAATCGCTATTTTGTGCTATATAAATTGTAAATTATACTATAAACAATTAAAAAACCAATTAATTATTTAAAAAACTGCTGCGATTTTCTTGTTGACTTGAACAAGTAGCTGCATGCAAATTACCTCTATTCTCACTGTCATTTTTTAAACCATGTTTATTTCTGCAATGTTCGCGAAAAAAATATTTATTACAGTATTGTCGATCACATATTTTGCAATATGCGTCTGTATTAATAGTTTTTTCGTACTTGAAATTTGTATTTGGTGAAAAATTTGAAAAATTAGGAATTGGTAAAACAAATGGAAAATATAATGGATAAGGTATAGGCGAATTATGCAAAAACTGATTGAAATTTGTAATTGTTTCAGTAGTAACTGATTCAGGAATTTCCATTGATTTTAAATTTGAATTTTTCACCTTTTCAGTTAGAGAATCAGTTTCAGTGGAAAGGCATTGTTCATTGTTTTTATTATTTTCTAGAACTTCACTGTCTTGTAAAAAAGTATCAGACATTATATTAAAACTATAAAAATTGTCTGTCGTTCTGTTAATATGTTTCTTAAACAAAATATTACCGATATTATGAAATAAATAGTTCGTCAATATAAAATCACTTGAAACTATCTTACTTAAATATGTCAATTTTATAAATGATTAATAAACTACTAAATATATTAACTTCAATAAACAATCGTTATAAGCAGAAAATCAATGTGATTTTATGAGTTACTGTGTCGAAGGTAAATGGAACGTTATCGATAAAAGTTGGTCGAACCAAAAGAATCAACAAAAAACATTTATATAGTTTCAATATTTTAGAAAGGTTTTTTTAAATGAAAAAATGTAAAAAAACCGATCGAGATATACCTACAGCACATGCCCACTGTTGGACTGTGACGAATTATTAAAAAAATAATTTTTTAAACCGCGTGTCTCATTTGTAACATGAGTAAGTGACTATCTTAGGATCCAAAAAGAAAAATTATAAATTATTTTATTAATAACTTTTTTCTAAGTTTAAGGCGTTTTCCAGAAATGTTTATACCACGTTTCAAAAGATTAATTTCGCGAAGTAAAATTAACGATCTTAAATTAAACAAAAAGAAGATTCTTAGAATCAATCCAATTTATGTGAGAAATTGTGGTTTTCCGAAACATAGATATTCATTAATTGATTCTGAAATGAGTACCCGAATAAATTGTATGGAGTCTATTCAAGTTTGCTTCAATGATGATATAATTTTATCGAAAGCAACTAAAATTGCTGCGTTAAACGAATTTTTAAATGAATTGTTAAAAATTGTGTAATTTTTTTTAAAAAGTCGCCAAAATGGTGAGCAATCAAGGGAAAACTGTATTACTTTATAGGTTGACTTAACAAAGGATATAAAGGTAACTAATAGGGAAAAAATTAAAGGAAACTATATAAAAATTGTTCATTTCTTCGACTTTTTAACTTAAATTCGCAAAACAATTTGTATTTGTTGTTACAAATTAAAATTAATGAATTTGTAGAGATTATTCTCACTATATCAATCTGAAAAATAAACCAAGTCCAGTTGGAATAATAAATCAGAATTATAAACTATTATAAAGCACTTTCTGCATAGCCGAAACACGTAATCCAACGTGCAAATCATACAGTATTACAAAAGCAAGCGAAAAAATTAATGATGTAATTAATCCTAATTGAAGAGTGAGGTCCGAATTGAGGAATGGGATTTCTTGTTTTTGAAATATCCTTTTATTGAAATGCGGCTGTCGCAGACTGGGAAAATCATGACGTCCCATCTGAAAACTAACTATTTTTTGGAATTCTCGTGTGATGAGACGTCTATGACGGAGTCATTTGTCAAATCCGAACGGAGCTTCCGGCATAGACAGGCTCTAGGATTCAAACCCTGGACCAGGATAGTAGGCGACAGATACATTAACGATTTAATTAATTTTTAAATATTTAGCTTTTAAACTCTTTTTAAATCATTACACTGATTTTATTTGTAACAATAAAAAAAAATTGCTCATATTAATTAGTGAACAGATTGACTTAGAAAAGTAATTTAAATTTTCCGAATATTTTTTAAAAAATTTTCAATACAACGTGATTCCTACAGTTAAAAAATAATTGTCTGAGTTGTCAAATTAAATTAAAATTTCCTATCAAGATTAAAAAATTTGATATTGTGTCTCAGCATGTATTGTCTTATAGTAGTATCTGAAGTGGTAGTCTGCTGAGGAAATTAATTTATATTTTTTCTTTTTCTCAGATTAGGTTCTCAAGACATAAGGAAAGAAATCTTCGAATTTCTTGATTTTAAATGGTCAAGTTTGTAGGATTTGAAATGAATTGGTTTTTGATATTTTTGATTCTAAATTAATTTACTGTGAAAGGCGGTAGTAGTTGATGCTCTTTGGATAAGTTGTTATCATAAATTTTTAAATGTCAGGATGGCTTATCTAATTCTCTAAAGATAGATCTGTTTATTTTTAGCTTTCTGTAATATCTCATTCGAGATGTAGAAAGAAATAATAATTAGTGTTGTGGGTAATTTTTATTTTTAAGTTTTTTAAAAGGACGATTCAGGTTTTTAAAGAATATTCAAAAATATTTATTATTGATGGAGAAAGAAATTAAATCTACTAACAGCCTTTTTAAATAAATATTTTTCTTCTTTCTTCTAAAATTGATATTATCCAAAAATCAAAATTATTCGAAATCGTTAATATGACTTTTATTGTCGCCTAAAAAAGCCAAACAAATCACTATAAAGTCTAACTTCTTTTAGGGGCATCTAGTACTCTAAAAACATGGGTTTCTAAAAATTTTATAAGGGTTGCATTAAAATTTTTTTATAAGGGTTGCACTAAAAACCTCAAAAATATATTTGTAATCTATTTCAGTATGTCAATGGACTAGAATCTAAAAATCGAGATGTCGGAGAATTCCAAATCAAAATAAAACTCAAAATGGAATAAACGAAAATCGTATCTAATTTTTTTATATAATATAGTTTAGACCAGCGGTTCTCAACCTGGGGTCGAAAATCAGCCCAGATCAATCGTAATGGGGTCGAAAATAAATTTAATAATTTTTTCATTTTAAATTAAGTTAGTTTATTTTTAAAGTGGTAAACCTTTGTTTTTTAAAGTTTTTAAAATTACAATGCTAGTATTTGTTCTTGTATGAATCGTCCGTCTACATTAAAAAATCGTCAATATAAAAATGAATTTTTGGCATTTGGATTTATAAAAAATTCCTTTGATAATAGACCATACTGCTTACTGTGTAATAAGTCATTATCAAATGATGAAATGAAACCGTCCAAATTGTTTAATTATCTTAGGAGAAAACATTCGGATAAAAAAGATAGACCATTTGAGTACTTTGTATTCTCTTTGCAAACAAAAAACGATTGACACTGTTTTTACAAATATTAATGAAAGAAACAATTGTTATTATTTAAAATTATATATAGGAAGACTAATTGCATCCTATAAAATTGCAATGATTATTGCCAAAAATGAGAGTTCCCACGTTTTTGGTGAAAATCTCATCAAACCATTTATATCAGTGATTCTATTAGATCTGATGGGTTTAAATCCTGACGAAATTTTAAAATCTGTTGAAACTAATACTACTGGATTTTCTATTTTTTCTGTAGTCAAATTATTTTTGGATGAGAAAAAGATTCCATATGAAAATTTGGTTGCTTGCTCCACCGATGGTGCAATGTTTATGGTTGGGAAGTATAAAGGATTTGCAGCATATTTGAAAAATTGTCCTAATGTGATTCATATACATTGCGTTCTACATAGATACCATTTGATTTCAAAAGCTCTTTCACCAATTCTACATGAAACGTTAAATATAGTTATAAAACCATCAACAAAATTAAAGTAAACAGCATGTATGATTGTCTTTATAGAAAATTTTGCTATGAGGATAAAGAAACATTATGTCCGTCTTGTGCCTCACACTGAGGTTATAGTTTCCAATTTTATAGGTGCGATGGTTATCAGATAAAAATGCATTAGAACGATTTTTAATATTATTTGACACAATCGTGAATTTTCTAGCTTCTAAGGGTAACAAAAATGTAGCAGATTTAATTGTATCGAAAAGGAAAGAAATTGTTTATTTGACGTGGATTTTTGGAAAATTTAATGAAATTTCATTAAAACTTCAGGGAAAGTATGTGACTTTAATAGATTGTAAAAGAATTATTCAAATATTTGTCGAAAAAATAAAGTTATATAAATATAACTTGAAAAAGAAATTATTATAATATTCCCGAATTCCAATCAATTTTTCAAACATTTGATGATGAAGATATTAACTTTTTGCAACATTTATTCAGTATAGAAAAGATTTGATTCCACGATTCCAAAATATTCTTGAATTATAAATTCCATTCTGGATGATTAATCCTTTTTTGTCGAAGCCAGAAGAAAAAGAAAATATTCAAGAGAAATTAATCACTTAAAATTCAATCCAGAATTAAAACTATATTATGATGATCCACAAACGTCAATTATTTTTTCCAAAATATCAAAGTGAAAGAGACTTATCCAAAATTGTGGAACGAAATAGCACAATTGCTACTCTATTTTCCAACATCATACTGTGTTGAATGTGGATTTACCATTCTACATCGAATTGTAAATAAAGAAAGAAACAGGTTGGATGTGTCCATTGGAGGATATATTCGTTTAAAAATAACATAAATAGAGTCAGATATCGAATCTTTGGTCAAAAAACATCAGTCACGAGGGTTCCATTGGTATTTAATTTTTATTTATTATAGATTTATGCTAAAATTCTGACTTAACATCGAGTTTTTTCATTGAGTTTTGTTTGATTTGATTATTAATAATGAATTCATTTTAGATAGTTAGTTAACTAATTTTACTTAGTATTGTCTGTTGTATATAAAAATATCACTTAACATTGTCTGTTGAATATAAAAATATTATCTAATATTGTCTGTTGTATACAAAAATATTATTTAATATTGTCTGTTGATGATGTTTAGAATTAATAAAATAAATTATTTCTCATTTTAATTTACAAAAATAAGCAGAAAATAGATGTGTATAAATTTAAATATTCATTTGTACTGGAAAATTAAAACAGATAGATAGGATTTGAAAGTTATAATACATCAGTTGCACTAAGAAGTTAGAAATGCGTTCATTAGATGTTGTAAATATAACAAAAATTATATTCATATAGTTAAGATGCTCAAAGTGAATTTATATTCCTTATTCAAAGGATCTTGCTGGCTGTTTTACGCGGGAATTGTCTTTCAATCCTGCGAGCTAGATAAAAAAAATTTAACAATTTCCATTAAATAAATTATATATGTTAAGATGCTACTGAATAAAAATTTTAATTATTGCAGAGAAATCTAGAGCTTTTAAATATTTAATATTTTGAAAAAATAAAAATTTGACGATTTTTATCAACGTTTTTGACTAGATATTAATGTTTGTGAGTAACAAATTATAGTTAAAAATGTGAGTAACAAATTATAGTTAAAATCTGTATTCTATTTAAGTCTCAACAATCCATTATTCATAAATATTCAATTCATGAAATTCTTCGATTAAACTCAGAATTCAACGAAAGTAGCAAACTAACCTCAATTTTTCCAAAAACTATAAATCAATTTTTATTCCAAAATCATTAAAGAACAGAACAACAATGATTGCGTTTATCAGACTTTTCGATACGTTTATTTGCCCTGATTAACCTCACAAGTTCAATAAATGCCTAAATCACATTCAACAAGCCAGATCAACCCTATCGACATTCTGAGCTGTTTTTGCTGAAGTTTCAAAAACAGGAACATTGAGAGTATCTGGAATCTTCCATGATGATTTAAGGTCACATTTATTCCCGACTATAACAACTGGCATAGTTTTAGGACTGTGATATTGCTGGATTCGGGAGTAAAGAGATTGAGCCCATTCAAAGGTCTGTGGTTCTGCCAATGAGTAGACCAGTAGAAATCCATCTCCCTTCCTCATGTACATCTCATAGACACTATAAAATTGTTCGGTCCCGGCAGTGTCGAGGATCTCGAGGCAGCATTCTCGATTGTCAATTACTATAATAGATTTATTTAAATATAATTATTTACTTTTTTTCCTGCAATAAGAATCTTCTATTGTCGGGTCGTATTTATGAACAAATATTTCTTGTGTAAATCGAATGGTCTGTAAAAGTTTAAACATAATTACGACCAGTGCACTTTTCCCAACACCTCCACTTCCCATGACCACAATATTATGCTCTTCCATTATAATCTTGAATAAGCTCACAGAAAACCAACCTTACACTTCTATTACTTCATAATCCCGCTACTCCTTTAGAAATCACAGGTGGTATGTCGTAAAACAATAGACTGGTATTAATCAATAAATTCTATTGTTTTATTATTCAATTACGACGTCGTTAAAGTGGTATATTCTACATTCTTTGTTACAGTAAGATTCTTTTGAATAGACTAATTTATGACACATTCTTAACATAATTAAATATATATTTTTATTTAATAAAATACAGTAAATGTATCATTATTTGATTAATGATTCCTAAGCCAAAAATAAAATGAATTTTGATATTAATAATTATTTAGTTTTCGTAAATTCTAGTATTTTGTTAATTAACCTCCTCTTCTTAGGGCCTACGTTCACTGCACGAATGGGCAGTTTTTGGATAGTTGCAGTAGCTGTATTTATTCTCTCCATTATTAAAAACGATTTTCGGTCTTGCAGTAGGCACAGACTTGCTTCAATCAAAGAGGAATTGTTTCCAGTGATCAGTCATCCACAAGATTCATTAACATCAACTTCAGTATTTTTCAGACATTGCAACAAAACAGAGTGCATTGGCTTTGTTTCGATTTTTTCCATAACCGGGTTCCATCACTATTTTCAGAAATTTTCCGTTGAGCATTCGGGTTAAAGGGTCTATTAACAACACAAATATCAGAGGTGAAAGAGAATCTCCGTGTAGTATACCTCTATTTATTTTAACTTTTCCCTATGTTCTGTTTCCCAAATTCATACTGATTTTCGACTACAGTCATTTAGTTCTTTCCGACTTTATTCTTGCCAAGAGCATAAAATATTCAATCAAGTTTAGTCTTTATTTTTATTTATTGATTAAAGACCAAACACGGGCAAAGCCAGTTAATTGTGTTATTCCCGTGATCGCCGATCCAAACGAGGGAGATCCTTCTGAAAGGTTCGATCCTGGCCGCATGATCGGCCTGAGACGACGATGTCCCAGGGACGAAATAAAAATTTAGTCTTTAAACGAAATAAAAATTTATAAGATATAATTAAATTAATGATTTTTTAATATAATTAAATTTGCAACTAAGTTAGATCAGATTTTTAATAACAGACTATTAATTTTTCTAAATTCTTTAAATAAATAGAGAATCCAAACAGAACTAAAAGAACCAAATTTAACTAGGACTACACTATTTAATTAAGGTTTTTACTCCTTATTGTTAGAAGTTATTTTCCTCATTTTAGAAGGAGAATTTACTACTACTCGCTCGCTCTCTAACTCTCCGCCGGACAAAGTTTTTATATGTCTCATAGCTTCAATTGACGTGTCCCGATAGCATGTCAGTTCCACAAGTTGGTCGGTAGCAGAGGTGTTTCTTCACCAGATACCCCCATCCCATGCTTTGGCTTAATTAACATACTTTCAAGAGTTCTTTTCAGTAAAAAATTGGATGTAACTTTTGTTGTTTTTTCAATGGTTATTTTATCCATGTAATATGTAAAGCATTTCGAGACAACTCCGTCCCACTTCAAACCCACCGGAATAGTTTTCACCTGCATCATAAAGTATTGACAGTTCATCTGCCAATACGTCATATCATATTCATGGAATTTCTCGATTTCGACTTCTTGGAGGCTGTTTTGTGATGTAATGCTCACCTCAATTAAAATAATTGTTTGCTTTATTTTATCAAAGCCACAAATATCAGGCTTTTTATATTGGACTCTTGTCTCTGTAATAATTGACATATTAGCTCGGATTTCAACATTTTCCGTCGATATTATAGACTGAACCGAGTGAGCCTCTGTCTTTCTTCCACTCTTAATACTGTAGGCTGGGACCAATACTCCTTATTTAGGTACTGGCGATACTGTCTCCTCGTACCAAGTTGATTGTCGGGAATTAACCCAAATGCATCTACAGATAGTTTTCCATTAGCACATTTGGTAACTAACTTATAAAATGTCGGCATACATGTTAGTTATAGGGCCAAAATCTTTCAAGTGTCACAATCATTTTTTAGGGATTATGTATGTTATTCCATTATAAAACAAGCTTTCGAGCATGTAATCCCCATTGATTATTTCAACATATAAAAATCCGTGGAAAGATTTGAATCTTTTAACAAAGAAATTATATACTCCGCCCACCCAGATGCCTTCCAATTAGGGAAATATTTAATGACTTCCATTATGTAACTATTCGTGAAATCTGGCAGCATATCTTCACCTTCGGTTGTTCTTTCACCAACCAATTCGTGCCTTTTGCTCTAAACTTTTTACCCAAAACGACATAGATTTCTGATTGTCAAAAGCATATAACGTCTCTTCATTGTTGCCTGACAAATTTCTGTAGAATCGTCTCTTGTTTAGTTCGAAGTAAACATTATCATTACGGAAGTTCTTCCTTGAGTTATACACAGATATTTGTTTTTTTTCAATTCTGACTAGGTCATGCAGCGAAGATTAAATTTTCGAAAGTTTTCCTTTTTTGTCTTTTTATATTCGTAACAACATAGAACATGCACCACATTTTGTTTTTTACTTCAAGACATACCTTGCCTTTGTAACATTTACAAGTTCCAGTTCTGCAGATAATTTTGAAATCTTGACCACATTTTTAGTCCGCTAAGTTTCTTTCTTTTTGATGTTGTGGACACACTTATTTGGTGATAAATCTTTTTTATTTTTTTTCCAGTACAAGAGTCTTTTCCCAAGGTTCAACTTTGTTTTTATAAGAAACAAGCATGCTCTCAAGGGTTTTTTTATAGTAAGTAATTGAATGTATGCATGTATTCTCTTACTGATATTAAGCAAACGTGCATATTGTAGAAATTTTTGGATTGAGTCCATCCCATTTTAGCACAATTGACGGAGCCGACCCCGAGTGAGTGGCAGGCACCGAAAGCGAAGAACCTGAGGAAGAAGGCAATGCCGACACTTCCATCTCCACTTGATGCGTCGGATATCTTGCCAACTCCAGCCGAGCCAATACAGAAAAAGCCCCCTTTACGAAAACGGGCGGCGCTCAGGCACGAGGGCAGCCGCGTTCCAAATCAAGTGTGAGCGTGATAACGCTTATCAATGCCCGGTCTCTCATGAGACGGGCAACGGAGCTGAGGTCCCTTCTGACCTTGGCAAAGACAGATGTCCTAATTGTGAACGAAACCAAAATGAAAGGGCCTCGGCAGATCAAATTTGAAGGCTATAGATCCCTCCACATTCCATGGAGGTCGGGGGCGATTGCGGGAACGGGATCCTCGCTTTACTACAAAGCCGACATTGTTGTAAAGAACTTGAGGATCCTTGAAGAGAACCGATGCGAACTGATCGCACTAGAACTCCTAACTTCCATTGGATGGATAACAATCGGTGGAATGTACTCGAAGGACCTCAGAACTACCCTGAAGTGATCAGGAAGTTCTTTGAGGATAATGAGATGGCCATTCTTGCGGGAGATCTCAACGCCAAAAATACCGCTTATGGATGCGAGACCTCTAACCAAGATGGTCGGGCTTTACTGAGGATCGCAAGGAAATATGACCTTAATGTCTGGACTTCTGAGGAACTTAATCATTTCTGCTTCAGTGGAGGTGATCGCCTCGGACTATTTCTTTCTTCCGCGTCTGTGAGCCTTTTTGCGACAGGCCCCGGATAGAAATGCGGACTGGGAGTGACCATCTGCCCCAATCAATGTTGTTGCGGAACATCTACGGAGTTGGTATCAGATCTCTTCACGGGATACGACTTGTCCCCTGTGCAATGGCCCATGTTCGCCATATTCATGGGTGCAGCTTTGGAACCTCTCTCCCACATGCATCTGTCCACGAGTGAAAGTATTGATCATCTTGATATGGCCATACGAAAGCATGTGGTGGCCTTTCTGGACAGATTCGCTTCTAAAAAACATATGAAATCCCAGGGATCTTGCGCGAAGAGGTCCGAAACTAGACTATCTGAGCTAGTCAGAGACAAGGCGCGACTGGAAAGCAAAAGAAGGAGGTGTTTTGAATCGGAGGACTCTGGAAGTCTAAAGGCCCGAATCAACACCCTGAAGAGTCGGATCGACGAGCTGACTAAAGCTAACACAGATGAGGCATGGAAGAGAGAATGCTTAAAACTCAACAAGAAAAATCCTAAATTCTGGAAACTATACAAAATAATGAACGGGACGGAAGCGAAAGGAGAAGAAATCATTCTTAAATCGGTGGATGGAGGCTTTGTTCCTACTGAGGAAGTCCCGGAGGTCTTCCGCCAGCAGCTAGCAGGGATTCAGGAGGTGGACCCTTCGTCTATCCTGCCTCTGAAAATATTCGAGGAGTCGACCCGAAATTCCCGCTCAAAACTTGTTTTGGATGGACCCTTGTGCAGAGAAATAACCACGGAAGAGACGTTCGAAGCAATCAGAGGTTGCAAGAACAACGCTCCTGGATTTGACTTCATCCCTATGGAGGTATTCAAGAAGGCACCCGGATGCTTGCTTCGTATTCTGGTGAAACTATTCAATGCCAGTTGGGACAATGGTCACGTCCCACCTAGCTGGAACGAACAATCGTCCGAATGATCCCAAAACCTGGAAAACCAAATACGCAGGCAGGAAGTTATAGGCCAATTAGCCTTATCTGCACAACGTCGAGGATAATGGAAAGAATTATTTTCAATCGTTTATCGGCTTACGTGGAACAAAATAATATACTCGCGGAGGAACAGTGGGGTTTTAGACCTGGTCGATCAACCGGTCACTGTTTCTCGCTTCTTGAGGAAGAACTGACTCGGGCCAAACAACATAAAGCCTGCCTAACGGCGGTCTGCCTGGACGTCTGCAAGGCCTTTGACAGTGTCTGGCACTTGGGGTTGTTAGATAAAGTAGCGGAGTTGGGTGCTGGGCGAAAAACTGTCGGATGGCTTAAGGACTTCTTGTGCGAGAGAAAATCGTTCATTCGTTGTGGAAATTTGCTATCGAAGGCCGTGAATCTGAGGAGAGGTGTTCCTCAGGGATCGGTTCTCAGCCCCTTGCTCTTTAATATATTTCTGGCCGACGTCCCGAAACCACATTTTCCTACGAGCAGACTAATTATCTACGCAGACGATATCTTGGTTACGGATGTCTCGACGTGGGGACCCCGACACAGAAGAAGGCTGTCCTGGAGCAGACTAGAACCGTACTTGGAGGAACTTGAAATCTGGTGCAATGGTAAGGCTTGAATCTCGCTCTGGACAAAAGTACCATTTGTTGGATTTCAATGGGTCGTGACAAAAAACCGACTTTCGAGGATTATGGGAACCTGATTATATCGAAGAACCTACGTTACCTGGAGTAACTATAGACCCCACCGGGTCATACAAACCCCATGTGCATGCAAAGCGGAAACAAGGAGCGAAAATCCTAAAAGGACTGAGGCGTTTTTGTCTGAGCGCAGAAACGTTTCTACACATCTACCAGACTTGTGTTCAGCCACTAATAATCTATGGCTCGGAGGGCTAGTACCAAACTGATGAAAGGGACCTTCTAATCGCCAAACTCGAAAAAACCAGACGATTTGCCATCAAACTGGCATTCGGCCTGGAGCTCAGCAGTCCGCTGGAAGACCTGCATGAGCGGAGTGTTGACACGATTGACGCGATCCTGGCAAAAACTCGAACTCGCTGAGGGAGATAAGACAGTCTCCTGGGGCAAAACCGAAGTTGAGACCTTCGTGGCTCTCGTTATCAAGCCCCCTAAGCTCTAATTCCTCGGCCACTTTTCTTTTGGACCTATTGTAATAAATAAACCATATTCATACTATTTTTACTCTTTCATGATAACTTATTCTTGCTCTTTCGATAAAACATCATATTTTTTCATTTTTTCAATCTCCACTTTCTTTAAATTTTGGGAAGATTTTATCTCAGCTTCAACGGAAAAAATTTGATTTCTTATTTGTATAAAACAAACAAATCGGGTTTGTTATGTTCCAAGACGAAGTCATTCTTTATAAATATGATTTCAACCTTCTCATTCGTCAATACAGATTCTACCAAATGAGTATTGAGTTTCTTGTCATTCCTGAGTAAAAAATCTGGTCCAGTAAATAAAATGAAAAAATTTGGCACTCACCGAAAGTTTTTTATTAATTAAAACTGATTCGTCAAGTGGATTGTGCTTCAAGTATTTTTCAATAGTGACCAGATGGGTTTTTCCAGCATTTCTTCCTAACGAATCGAGAAGCTTCTGTTGCAAACACTATTTCGGTTTTTTAAGTCCACAAGGAATCCAAAAAGCATACTTTCACTTCGAAAGGAAATTGAAGTCAATCCTCTTCTAAAATTGTTAAGGGAGAGGTACAATCTCTGTTTGTTTGCCGGTCGCATATGTATCTTGTATTTCATTAATTTTCTCCGGATTGTATCGTCAACTATAATTAAAGACAAATT
The DNA here is from genome assembly GCF_006345805.1 of Octopus sinensis. Lineage (NCBI taxonomy): Eukaryota > Metazoa > Mollusca > Cephalopoda > Octopoda > Octopodidae > Octopus > Octopus sinensis. The sequence continues at coordinate 59,069 of NW_021833079.1, forward strand.
TTTTTGCCGTCGATCTTCAGCTGACTTGGAACCACTCCTCGACCAACACAGATTGCCCTGTTTCCGTTCTTCCTGTCAGCCATACTCAGACTCCTGGCTTAATGTACTCCCTCCTTCGCCTTTGTATACTGTTCTCGATAGGGATTCACTCCGTTTGGGTATCTGCAATCGCCTTGAACTCCCTGTCTGCAGACCTCACCCCTGTCGTTGTGGGGATAAAGTTGACGCCTTTGGGCTACATCCTCTGTCTTGTCGAATGAGTGCCGGCCGATTTCCTCGGCACCCTGAAATTAACAATCTAATTCACAAAGCTCTGGAAAGAGCTGGTTTCCTTTCAATTCTGCAACCGACAGGTTTCGACCTTGAAGATGCAAAATGTCCCGACGGTCATACGCTTTTCGCTTTTGAATCCGGGAAGCAGCTTGTTTGGGACGTTACCTGTGCCGAATCTTTTGCCAAGGAAGCCTTGAATTCCACTGCTTGTAGACCTGGCTCGTCAGCCGACAAGGCCGAATCCAGGAAACTGACTAAATACGAGGATTTGTGCGATCTCTTTTGCTTTCGGCAATTGCCGTTGAGACTTCCTGTGTTTTCGGGGCAAAGAAACTTGGCCGTCTGTGCACCCATCGCTTCAGAGATCCCAGTGAATTTATATTCCTTATTCAGAGGATCTTGCTGGATGTTTTACGCGGGAATTGTCTCTCAATCCCGCGAGCCGGTACTTAATAACTAGCTTATTCCGTTTTTATTTTTTTTTATTTAATGATTTGGTAATTAAAGAATTTTGAGGACTAATTTCAAAAGTTAGATTTCAAATAAAAATACCACTAGTTTAAAAGAACGTCAATATTTTCCTCCGCCTGTCTACATACGGCTGAGACATTTACTATTCGCTTGTAGAATAATTATTACTCTTTGTACAATATCCCAATTTCTTGTCGTGATGAAAAAAACTGAAGTATTGTCATTAGTTATCCTCTTTTATTTCTATTAAAATGGATTGTTTAAATGGTAATTTATTAAGGGGAAAAGTTAACGTTATCTATTGAGAATAGACACGTTTAGATAATATTAAGAGAGTGGAGAGGAATATAATATTTATCTGGGGATAAAAATAATAAATCTTGATAATTTTAAGTGAATTCTGACAATATTTGAAGATTATTTTCTTTAAAGATGTTACGGTTAGTTTATTATTTGATTAGTTCAAGAGTAGTCAAAATTAGTTTTCCTTAGAATTGTGATAATTTGTACTTAAATACAAGATTTTGATAGACTTTTTCCACGATTCGTGAACTTAAACTAATTTTTAGCAATACATATGTTTATATACAATGATCGACTCAATATCCGTGATCAACTTGACTAGAGGGTAATAATTTTACAATTTCTCATAAAAATTAGTAATGAGTTGTATTTTTTAATAAATATAAGATATAAAACATTATTAAGAAACAAAAAAATATCACTTATATAATAATGCCTCCTTATCCACAAATTCTTTGATAGAATTATCTTTTAAAATCACCTTCCATATTTCCCCAACAAAATGGTACCTAAAAATAACCCCAAAACTTCTGACCAATTTAACTCTGAAAGATCACTCTTAATTAAATGTGGTCTCTCAATTTCTGCAAGTTGTCTCCTTAATCTATCAACTCTTTGATCAAATTGGCTCATCCCAGCTAAATAAAACTAAAATTCAATTAATTTGCCTTCAATACGAGGCAATAAAACAATATTTGCTCTATCACCACCCAGTGACCCTCGATGCCTGAAATAAGTATTTTTTGAAAAGGAAGTCATCAAAGTCTCCAACTTATTAAAAAACCGATTATCATATAAAACGTCCTCTTCCAATTTGTTAAATATATGGACTAAATTGATAACCATTGCTATAACTCAAATGAGGTTTATAATCAGCAATTTTTGACTGTTCTATCAAGTCATTCGAGAAGATTGGAACAGGTCTAAAAAGTTGCGCAACCTCCATTCGTCTAAAATCCCGAATTATATAAAACCTCAATAAATCTTGGTCAAAAATGTCACTGTGAACGACCAAAATTACATGACAGACTGTAAGGATAAGCATTAGAAGCCTATAGCTATTGACTTCTACCAGTTCGGGAGTTGTAATCTTATAGTCTTCCCATTTTCCGTCCTTGTAAATGAGCTCGTCAAGAACTGAAATCGAAAAAAGCGGCTAGGCTATCAAATCTATGGACTACAGGCGTATCAATAAGCAGAAAGATATCTTCTGTTTTAAGGACCTCCACTCTTGAAGTTTCGTGTCTAGCATTTTCAATATTTGCAAAATTTTGTTGCTGAAAATTTTTATTTTTTTCAAGATTCGGAGCAAATTTGGATAGAATAGTCGACTTTCCAACACTTTCGAGTCCTACAGCTCCAATAACGATAAAATTTGTATTTTTGTCGTCCAAGATCTAGTTTTAGTACTTTATATTAGTCACATTATCTGCTAGAGGGTAGAATGTCATATCGGAGTCTATAAGTTTAAACAAACTGAATTTAATGGAGGGACACAATGATCTCATTTCTACAATGACATCATGTTTTTACCATCAATTAATTTATTTAATGGTTTTTTGAGTATTTTGAGTTTTATCTAGAAAAATTAATTTTTAAAGTTTATGCAAACATCACCAGGACTAATCATTTATTCCATACTCTTTGTGTAATTTTTAAAAAATACCTTTATTTAATAATTAAAAGATTTTTAAAATTAATATTAACAGAAAGTCGAAAGACCCGTGGACAAACCGAACTCTCATTGAGAGATTCACGAGATATATAGTAAGAAGTAATGCTGAGAATCTTTATCGGACAAAAAAACTTTAAAAAATAAAATGAATTTTATTCTTAAAGGAGTCAAATAAAATACAGCTCTTTCTGGAAGCTGAGAGTTGTTTAAAAGATAAGATAGGTTTATTTTCACAAAAAAGATATCGGACATAAAGTTAAGGGCCAGTAGGAGGCCTTACTCACAAAGTTGTTCACCGCTATTTCCTTCTCCTCTCTAGAAACTTTCGGAACTGGTTTTCGACAAGGTCATTAATCATAGGAAAAGTTTCCTGAAAGCTTGGTATTTGATCTCGTAGGTCACCTTGAGCGCTAGTCACTTTGTTTTTTCCAGTAGTTTAATAATTCTTGCCTTAGAAGGGGACAAGATCCACCCTTCTAGCCCATACGTCAGCACAGGAAGAATGGCTACTCGGAAAATGAATAGTACCGTCTCAGGAGGTAAGCGAAATTTAATAAGGGATATGATCATTTGTGACTTGAAACAAAACTAAACTTGAAACATTCACATGTACTTGATCGAAGATGAGAATAGTGAAACAACTAACGTCCATATATCACAAATTACAAAAATTGACTAACGATTTTGCTTGAATTTTTTTCATCTAAATTTTTTCAAATCTAGTTTTGTGTTTAAGATTTGATTAGGATTTGAGTTAAGGTTATGGGTGGGGAAAGCGCGCATAGGGTTAGTGTTAAAAGTAGGAGAAGCTTGCATATGAAATCTAGAATTTTTTGAGCTTTTCTAATGTAAAGTTTTTTAATCGATTTTGAACAATTTTAAATCGTTATTTTCCAACGGTTAACAGAGATTGGTTTAATCATCTCGAGGAGGAGTCACGGCAGTCGTGAAACGAGCTGGCTTTTTCAGCGGATATCGTTCGCGATATTACGTGGAAATTGCCTGTCCATCCGCTCGGCGACTCATCTAAATTAGTTAACTTCTCTATTTTACTTGTTACTTAAAAAAAATCTCTATATTTAAAAAAACGGTTAACATGATATAGATTTCTCGATAATCAATAAAAAAAACTTTTATGTTACTGGCAGTTAGTTTTTTGATAATTCAACGTGTACCAAAATTATTAAAAATAAGGTTTAAAGTAAAACTTGGAAAAAATTAGTATGGCAAAATTGCTAAAAAATGAGATTTTGAAAGTCTATTTAACCGCGTGTGAAAGTGTACTATTCGAGGAGAAAACAAGTGGGTCATTTGGACCACTCTTTCGTTCGATTTTGTCCACTAAACACTACGTTGCGTAGGAAAAACAGACTTATTTTTTTTATTAACAACTTCTATTTAAAAAAATATTAATTTATTTGCAGCCAAAAAGTATTAAAAATCTAAATCCGCTAAATAACATTGTAGGCCTCTAATAGAGATTTGTGATGACTAGTGATAAATAATCGACTGAAAAGTAGCCTTTAGTTAGTTTTCTTGTAATTTCTCTAAAAATTTGTTATTGACCGAAAAGTTAGATACAAAATAAACTTCTATTTGAAAATGCAGACATATTGAAATCACCAATGTTCTAATTAGATTTTGCTAAAAGTTTAAATACCCAAAATTCAAATTCATTTTACTTAAAAATGATTTTATCGGTATTAACTCAGACTTTCGCTACATATGGTACAAGCTTTTTATGTAATTGTCTAAATCTGTAGTTAAAGTCATCTTTGAAGAATATGTTGCCAATACTCTTATATTTTAAAAGTTAAAATTTGTTGAATATATACTACAATGTTTGTTTACCACATATTGTTATATTTAACATTTTTCTATCAAAATGGTAATTGATAAAATATACTTTTAGCCTCAGGTAGTGGTTCCAGAATGTTATGTAATAAAATAAAGTGTTATTTTAATCCCTCTAAAAATATGAATAAAAAGCAAGCTATTGAATTTTGCCAAAAATATAATATGAGCTTGCCACATATAAGAACCATTGAAGAAAATAGTTTTCTTCACAGTAAATATATTTTTGTTAGTTTAAGATTCGTTTGTGGTAAAATACAACATTGACATGTGGATCGATTCAAAATCAAATGTTCATTTCTTCTTTATTTAAAATAGATGGAATATTCTAATTGGAAAGATGTTAGAGACAAAGATACTTCCTGCACTATAATGAATGATTGTGGGAAATGGGAATCTGTCGACTGTAACATGAAAAGAGCAGCCGTCTGTTCTTCAAATAGTTCTGCCAATTTTTTTCATTTTAACTAGGAGATAGAGTTCGCTGTAACTGCGGTAGTCAACATTCTAATTATTGCTACATGTATTTCAACGAAAGTTCGACCTTAATAACAGCCCAGGGAAAATGTAAAAGTATTGGCGGGAAACTTCTTACAATAAAAAATCACCCTGAAAATAACTACATTTACGGTATTTTATGTCAGTTACAAATAGGGCAATTCATGGTGTGCAATGTACATAATATTATATTAAATATTATGAAGATAGGGAATTCTTTTTTGGAAGCTACAACAAAATCACAATTGGTTAAAATCTTCAATATTTATTGTAAGCTATACTATGCTTGGGGACGGTATGAGCCAAAAATGTTTAAATGTGTTGAATTGAAGGGGTGTGGATACTGGAAAACAATTCCATGTACAGCTGAAAGAAATTATATATGCGAATTTAAAAGTTTATTGGTTTATATATGTCTTTAGTTGGGAACGTAACAAGTTGCCATACAATTAATAAGAAAACTTGATCTAGCTATTAATAGACTGTTAAAATTGTTAGTGTTGAGTTCTTGTTTGCTAAACTAATAAATTGATTTGTTTATATCGACTCTGTATACAAAATTCTCCTCTTAAAGAGATCAAGAAAAGCCTAAATGGGTAATTGGTTTGATCATCCATCTGCAATCCATATTCGGAAGTATTCAGAAGTTAAGTTTTAATATCAGACTTTTCTTCATAGATAGAAAACCCATATTTTTCCAATTGCAGCCTCTCCAGTGTCTTTCGAGAACGACCAAATGGATATGTACCTTGATTGCATTTCAATTTTAAATTAGCATAAGTGGCTTTTTTTAGTGTTTTGAACAATTCTGTCCCACATAAGCACAACGGGGATTATTCTCACTTTTGAAAAATAATAATTCAAAAATCACTTTTTAACAGTCCATATTTATAGATTTTCTCAATTTTGATATGTTTCCAGCAACTTTTCGAAATTATTCCAATCTCAATGAGCCTGATTGTATTCTTGGTTTTGTCATAAACAAAAATATCTTGCTTAAATATCAATTTGAAAGACATAATGGGAAATTTATCCACAATGTTGAGCTTTTCTCCCTAAACGAGAGTTTTCTTTAAATTTAGGTTTCTTTTGTTCAATTTAGGTTTCTTTTGTTCGATCTACCTTAATAATATAACCAAGACGAATAACTACAATTTTTATTTTTTAATAAAAAAATCAGTTAATTTTAATTGAGTGTTTTGTTTTTTTCGCATCGAATTTATAATATTTGCTTTGAATCTGAATATATCAAGTACATTTCCGGAGTCTCTTGCTTAATAACATTTAGCAAAATTTTGAATGGGCATTCCGCATTGTTTATAAGTTGTTGATCATCAAAATGTTCCAGAAATTGTTCGCTGCAGTCCTTTTCATCACTACTGTTATCATCCCAGAAACTCTAAAATCGCATTTCCCACAATATCCGAATCAATCAAACTTTCTCCGATGTTTTCTTTTTCCCGACAGTCATATTCCAAAACTTTTTAAAGCAATGTTGTATTGAAGTGTCTGTAATCTCGTCCCATGCCAATTTGGAACATGAAATAGCATCAAAAATTGTGATTCCCTTGTTTCATCGATTTTTAATGATTTATTTATTATTTATTAACTCCAAGATCACCGAGAAAGATAGGTCAGAACTAACTAATTAGGTGATCCCTGCCTCCAACAACAGCCGGACTCTCTTTACATGATCTTCTGATGACCCAACCGTCACCCGGAAACGCCTCCTCTTCCTTCTGCAGAGGAACTCAATCGGAGTGCATTTCTTTATAACCGACCGAAATTCCTCTGCATGGGCCACCTTTTCCTTGAATGGGTTTCCCAGTTCCTTGCAGAAGCGTAGGAAACCCTGTCCATTCTTCTGTGTCGCCTCCTTGGAGCAAGGCTGTCAACTGAGAGGTCAGTGTGGAGCATAATCTTCCTTCTGAGTGATTTCAAGCGTTCCGTTTTCGAACAAGCAATTGCAAACCTCCAGGCTGAGCAGGCATACTCAACCGTCGGGGCAATCATTTGTTGGTAGACCTTGCTGACACAATTTTTCAGGGGGAAGGGACTCTTCTTTAACAGAGCTTTCAAGACGTTCCACTTCCGAAGACCTTTAGCTAGGGCCTCCTCCACGTGACTTGAGAACGTCATTAAGGAGTTGAAAACCACGCCAAGGATCTTCTGGGTACGCGACGAGGGAATAGGATTGTCTCCAATGAATAGTTCCGGTCCATACTTGAATCTTCTATCAGTAGTGAAGAGGGTGAATTGAGATGCGGTTCACCTGTCGTTGTGGTGGCGCCCAGTGCATATTCTGCATGAAAAAAAACTGTTCGACCTTCTCCTCCCCCCCCCCACGACTTTAGGAGGGGTGGCCTTCCAATTTGTAATGATAACTTTTTTCTATAACGTTTATTATGAAATCGTATATTTTTTAATTTAATTTCAATTCATTATATTCATGAATTTTATAATTGGAAAATGTCAAATTCGATGTGAAAAAGTGTCGGAAAAAAATAAATCAACGTTTGTGCTCGTTAATGTAAAGAATAGTTGATCAAAAATGAAGAATTACTCGAAAAGAATTGGCCGATGCTTTAAAGATTACAAGAACATCAGTATCCTTTCGTAAAATTACTTTTACGCTACGTAATGTCCCTTCGTACAGTTACTCCAAAACACAAGTCAAAATGATTGTTTTATGGTTACTAAGAACCGAAATAAATGTTTTGGTATGGCCAAGTTAATCGTCAGACTTCTATCCAATCAAAAATTTATGGAAAATTAAACAAATCAAAATTGGTTTAAGGAAATCGAAAAAAAATTATGAATTGAAAACTATTTGCCATGGAAAATAAAAAAATATTACTCCATTCAAATTTCAGAAGCTTGTTTTTATCTACAACAAAAAATTCAAACCACTAGCAAAGGGAATGTAATTTAATATTAAAAATACTTCATCGGCAACTCAGGACTGACATACTAAGTTGCATCAATCGTGGACAAAGTTACAGAAACAATGGAACAGATTTTTAGTCAAAAAAAACTGGTCGAATTCGAATCGACTAAGTACGGTGAAATGGGCCTTATTGTCCGAAGAGTACTCAGAGTCTTTCCTCTTTTAAAGCGTGCAATGGTAAAATACTTTGAAAGGCCACCTTTAACTGCTCAAGTACCTCCTTGGATTTACATGAACATCAAAGAAAAATACCTTCCTTTAGATTTTCTTTCTTCAATCTTAGATTGTTTTTTTTGAACTATACTAACTTCTGCAGCTCTCCATAGAGAGCTAGGACATTCTCCTCGTTCTTGAACCTCAGGGTAAATTCTGATTTATCGTTGATCCTAAAATTTATTATCGACAAAAGCCTAGAGAAATTTTTACTAATGAAAGCCGATGAAACCAAAAATCAAATAAATTTTCATTAAAGTGAGATGATAGTAAATCAATAAATCATGAGATTAATATTTTTAAAATTATTATTATCAAATTATAAAATTAATGCGTCACATCGATAAATTTTGGTGGTGTAAAATATTTTTTATACTTTTCAAATAGAAGTCTGTCATGTGAAAAACAATCCTGAATCGGTAATAATCCAGATTTCCTGTTGTTTTTGGAATTTTTATTTATGGTCTGCATTTCGTTAATTTTTCCTAACTGAGAATTACTACAAATTTTTAAATTATTTTCATTCTTTCTTTCGATTGCAGGTATTGTCATTTTAATTTCAGGTCTTTTATATGTGTCTTTATTTTCAATTTTTTTATGGTTCACCTAAACAATTATGGTTTAATAATCAAACACTTTTTTTTGACAATAATCCCGATTATTTTTATAACAGTTAGTTCCAGTTTTTATTTTATTTTGCTTCAACTTAAATTTCTATAAAAATTACTTTTAGATCTTCTACGCGAAGGTTTTGAACAAAATCCTTAAATATATAATTTTTTGATTTACAATTCTTTGTTGAATCGTGAGATTATTCGGATAGCATAAATTATTTTTATTAATATTTTCATTGGCAGTGAGGTCCATCCTAATCGTCACGAATACTTCCATTTTTAATATTAATTGAAGTAATCAATGTAACCGAAACATGCTTCAATTGCATTAAGTAAACGGACGTATGGACTTATATTAATATTTTGCGTATTTCATGAGCATTGCCTGTACGAAAATTACATATTTGACATCATCTATATTGCGTCATGATATTTTTGAGTATAAGACCGCATGTGGATCACTTTTACACACCTTCAAAAACTTCACATTCAAGCTCCAATTTTGAGAGTGAAAAATGGGGAAAGAGTGAGTCTCTTTCTAGGATTCCTCTTTCTAGTTTAACAATTCCAATCCTCTTATCGTTGAGTGTCAAGCACTTGACATAAGAATTTTTGATTTACAGATTTAAATACATTTATGGCATCGATCCACGTTGCGATTGGATCAAACTGTCAGGATCCTTAATTATCGCTGTTTTTGGAGGTAAGGGAGATGTTTAATGGGTATATCTTTAAAATCGTGTTGTCTTTCTTGCGTTATATTACGCGTAAAGCTCACTTTATTTCTACTCGGCAAAGATCGTCAAAAACCACGGGTCTATAAGTAGGTGAAGGAAAGACTTCGCATCTAAAAAATTTTGATATTAAGAGCAAAACTCTATTTTTTGCGAGAAAAAGTCTTTTGTGGAGTTATGGTATTCTTCGAATAATTTTAAACACAAAAATTGCACTTACCTACAAGCGCAGGATTTCTTGCTTTCAAATATGAAATTGTTGATACTTAAGTTACTTAGAGGAAACACTTGCTTATCCAAATTAATTGTAAATCACTACATTTGATTATGTTTAAATGTATGGAGAAACTAACTGTTGAAATATCTCCTTTGTAATGGTTGTCCAATTGAATAATACCCACAAAGCGAAGAATTTTACTATTTTTTGCAAGATAGAAATTTATTTTCTGCATAAACGAGATGGGATCACTATGCGTATATTGCAAAAAAGTAGGTAGACTGTTGACCATCTGGTCTCGCAGTGTGGTAGGATGCTAAACAGTGATTATCTCGAAGACATAATAAAGTGTTAAAGTATATCAATCTTAATTTGGTTGAATGTATGAAATCAAAAAAGACTACTCGATCTCTCCTCTTTGCAACCTTTACGTGTTGACGACCATTTAACTGATCACCTTTTCCAATTTCCCGGTCTTCTCCCTATCCACAGACAATTTGATATTCTCTCTCCTGAGATCCTTTATGAACAACACAGGAAGGCGCTGTTGTTTCTGGTAGCTGCTGGTCTCATCCCTTATTTGTTATCCGGGTAATACAACAACAGAAACAACAAGTAAAAGATATGCATAAATATAATTTGTTAGCAAATGAATTATTTATTTCATGCTTAGATCTGACGATATTGTTTTTAAATTCTTAAATAACCACTTGAATTTTTTTATTGTCGGTTATGTATCAGAAAACATCGAGCCCATGTCTTAAAAGCCCAACTCCGGTATACTTTCAACTCTGGATTAGAGATAAATGAAAAAATACTTATTCTTTATTTTCCAGTTTTTTAAAAGTTATCAGAAATAAAATTAAAACCTTTAAATTATATATTTCCATACGTAATGATAAATTTATCATGTAAACGTTAATTTTTATTTTTGGGTCGAAATATAACTTTCAATCGGGAAATAGTTGTCGTTCACAATTCTAATAATTTTATAAGATAAATCATGGATTGAGTGACATTATTAAATAAATTTAACGGATGTAGAATAGTTAACAGTACCCCGTGGCTATAGCTAACAAAACTCTCTATGAGACACAAGTGTCTTGATTTTTATCAGATGACGTGTTTAAATAAATTGAATCGATAACAAAAATAAGCGTCACAAATTAATTGTGCTTAAGAAATATTGATTTATTTACGCTTGTATAAAAGTTAATTTTAATAGTTGGTTTGTTGATGGAGCAGACAAGATCATTCACGTCGTCAATTTTTGATAAAACCCCAAAACTAATTTGGGGGAGAATAATCCAACCTCAATCCAGTTTTGGATATCAAAAATTGACTTCACGTGAAATACAACGAGTCGTTGATCGTCTCTATTATTCACCTCCATCAAAAAGACTAATTGAGACATTCCAACGATCACGCAAGAAAAGTACAAAAATTAATGAATTGGTTTATATTTTAATAAAAATAATCTTTTTTAGAATAAAAGATTATATTCGGAACAACGGCCAGTTCAAGAATCTGATAGAAGACAAATTTCCAGCGAATTTAAAAATACCGGAATTGTAACATCTTTTGCTTGGAAAGGATATAATTAATCGTTTATTTGTTGAAATTGCAAAAAACAAATTAGCCATAAAAATCATTTATTATTGATTTATTTACACAAAATTTTTTTTACAATTTTAATAGTTAGTTTGCTTCCGTAATTTTTAGTATTTGATACATCAATCTCACCTTCTTAGGGCCCACGTTCAGTGCACGGGAGGGGACATTCATGTCAACATACGGTATAGATTTAGGGGCTACTTTCTCAGCAGGCATCACTAACCCGTGCCTTATCTTGGGTTGCATGCTCTCTAAGTTCTTTGGGCAACATAAGTGTCTGGATATATGCATTCACCCTGTCCTCTACTCTGAGCACCTCCAAATGGTTCTTGAAGAATTTAAACAGTCCTGTCTCAGGTCATAACGACAGGGACGATCTTCACTTTCTCCGATTGATTGCTGTCAGTCAGGGTTGTTTGATTTTAATCAACATAAAAATCAGTGATTTAAATCATTAAAAAATCAAACAAATCATTCAAATTTGTTTGCATTAAACAATTGGGCGACGATAGGTATTCATGACCAAGATGTCATGAGCATATATGATGAGCTTGCCAATCTCCGCCAGGCTCCTTCTAAGTTCTACACACTATAATAGGCAGTTCCCATAGCGAACAAAAGATTTCTCTCCAGACAGATTTCTCTTCAGTCATCGATAGATCTTCATGCCGGCTTCGGTTACATGAACTCTCTCAAGTAGGTTAGGTGCCACACGGTATCGAAAGCTTTTGCGAAATTCAAATAAAACACAGTTACTCAGGCATTCTTACTGTAAGTACGGGATAGTTAATGCTCTAACTCTTTGAAACAGTCTCTTGTGCATCTTCCTTCTCGGAATCCACATTTACAAATGGGAGCAAATTTTGTGATTATTTAGAAATTGCTTATTTAGATCTTTTCGATTGTTTTAGAGATAAAGCTAATTGGGAGATAGCTGACAACTAGCAGTGTCGATTTGCTCTGTTTTAGTATCATTCAAATAATCGTATGTTTCCACGCTGCCGAAACGTGTCTAATCGCCCAAAATAATGGCTCCTCCAATAACTCCAAAGAGTCAAGTTTCTTCACAATCCTGTCGTGAATAAATCCTCCTTAACACTCATAGTTGTCTTTATTCACATTGTTTGCGGAACATTGGTTGCTCTAATCATTCGGATTAATTAATTATTTTTTACAGTTTGTAAAGACTCACTCTATACCAACGATCGTGCTGAAATACGAGTTGACACTGCAATCCCTACCGAATCAAAAATTCAATATAACAAGCCGGAAATTTTCCTATACGACAAAAAATTAAACCAGATATGGCTAATAGAGATTAGAGTGACGTGTATGGATAATTTAAAAGCAGTTGAAGTTGAAAAACTTCATAAATATGATATTCTGACAGGTGAATTAGTAATAATTTACAAAAGCAAAGTCAAAATACTTCCGATTGTTATTACCTGGGATGCGATCGCCTCCAAGTATTTAAATATATATATGGATTTGATTGCCATTAAAGACAATGTTCTGGCGTACATTCAAACGATTGCATTAAAGAAGACGTTAGAAGGAATGTTCGTAGAATATAAACATGGTTTCAAAGACGTAATGACTAAAGCATTGATTCTCAACAAAGATTATGCAGTGTGGAACACTTACCAAAGTGGAGCTAACTCGAAGAAGAGGAGACATGATGAGGTGACAAAAACCGAATACTCCGAGGAAGGGAAAATTAATAGCAAGAGGATCATGAAAAGTGATGGCCCTGTTCAGCGAGGCCCAGGACCAGTAAATTGAAAAATTTAATTAATCTAACTTTTAATTCATTGCTTTTGACATTATCACTTTCACAGTTTTCATAATAATTTAAAAATAATTTTATAAAATATATAATTAAAATACCCATGTCTGAATCTTCTTCATGTGGTAGTAAATTTATAAATTATGATTAAGAATCGTTTAATTATGTTCTACGTCTTTGGAACCTTGGTCACTGTGACAGGAAAAAATGCAGCGGGGTCCGCCTTGTAAAACTCGGCTTTGCCGAATTTATTCCTTTAAAAAAACGCTTTAATGGAATAGTCTTAACTCCAATGGCTACAAACGTGCTCTCATTCAGTGACAAGTTTTTAATTTATGCAAAAATAACAGAGAAATAATAGAAAAATACGGAATATGTGCCATCGATTGTTCATGGAACAAAATTGATGACCTCAGTCGTTTAAAATTTAATTATAAACACGGGCGTCTTCTCCCCTTTCTTGTGGCCGGAAATCCCACTCGCGGAGGCCAGGCCTGTACCCTCAGCTGCGTTGAAGCCTTTGCATCAGCTTTATGTCTTATTGGTTGGAGGAAGGCTAAAATATTGTTTTAGGGGATTCACGCTCTGCTCGTTTAATCATGGACCCTTTTCCGTGGTCTGTCAATTTTTTTAATATGAATGAAACTCTTTTATCAGCTTACTCTACGTGCAAGACGTCGGCTGAGTTGATTAATGTTCAAAATGAAATTATGAATAAAAAATTTGAATGTTTATGAGTTTTTATTATTTTTAGATGACAAGGAGTCCAATATGCGTCAAAATAAATATTATGAACAGTCGCCTGTTGATTCGGATTCCTTAAGTGATTTTGATTCATTAGAAATTTAAGTGTTTAATTTTATATTTTTACATTTATTTTTTTTCCTACAAAATTTTTATTCTTTAAATCAAAATTTTTTGGAATGATGTTTCACATATTTTACCTGCCCTGCTGATAATGTAATCCAAAGTAGTTAATTTGATATTCTGGCTATAAATAGACACCTTACCATTGGGATTTTATTGAGATTGGAAGTAAAATAAAATCCAATTGAAATTTAATATTTTTGGATTTTTGGTTGAGCCAAAGGCACGGGATCAGAATCACTGATAAAGAAATAAATTCAGCCAGCAGCCTCATAATTGAAGCAAGTCGTTTTTATGAAGAAAGTATAGAAAATAGGGATAAGGAGCCTTGACTAATTTGGTGATGGATAATAAAGTAGTGGTGTTTGTTACTTCTTCCTCTAAAAGGAGAAAATTATTTTTCAGCAGATAACGAGCGGATAAAATTGTAATGATTAGTTAATTGATAACTTTTTAATAATGTTTGGATTTTTTTAGTTTTTAAACTCAGTTAGCGTTCTGTTATTGCTATTTGATTTATTGAATACTATCAAATTAACAACCATTAATTTGTTTTTAATCGAAATAATTAAATATCTACGTTTTTTCCATATTAATACACTAAGGGAGCATCACTTGGAAATCGTCATCGCTCTTTTCCTCAGTTTTATAATTTCTAGTACCCTCCACTATTTATTATATTATATACTTACACTCTAGGGAATCAGAGTGACTGGCCGTGAAATTTGATCTTTTTTCGTTACCACTTTGTCCCCTATTAGAACTTGAGCCTGCAAGTTATTCATATCAGAATACGTTCTTCTTCAGTCCCGACACTGTGACGGTGTAATTTGTTAGCAGAAATTGAGTCCTTGTTATTTTTTATATACAAAATAACTCTGCGACGCTGTCTTTCTCTGCATATTTTATCCAATCGACTGGAATATTCTTGAACTTCTGAAGGATCTATTTTCTTGGCAATTTGAACAATGTTTGAGAGACCTAGTGGTATGAAAGACGTTAATCACAATCTGTGTTATTTGGAAACTCTTCATGAGCTGTCTTAAGAAGCGAATATGCCTGTTGCTGGTTCCCCATTTGGAGATAGCAATTTGCTAAGCAGAGATACCAGTGAATTTCTTTTGGACTAATAAACGTTTTAAAAAGGTAAAATGAACTTAATTCGCAACGCAGTCTCAAAGTAGGATACAGCTCTTTCTGGGAGCTGAGAGTCAATAAAAAAGTCTCCAATCCACTGAACGATTTTTGAGTTGCCTGGATAACATTTATAAGCCTTAACATTAAGACCAATTAATACGTCCGAATAGTACTGAAATGCATGTGCCCTGTCTCCCCTGGCTTCGTGTATCTCGCCCAACTTTTCCAGGACTGAGGCGTCGTTGGGTACTATTCCAATTAATTGGATGAACCAGTCTAGAGCGTGGTCGTAATCCTGAACTTGGTAGTATCTATGGTCATAGTTAAGAATTATTACATGTCTGCAAGGTGGTAATATACTTGTGGCTCATTCGGGAGTATTCCTCGAAGTTTAAACGCATATTCAATGGCACGATTGTAGTCCTTCTTGATTTTATATACAATTACTAAATGATTATTTAAAATTTTAAACTTATGTTGAACAGTGCTCCAACACAAAATGGATCGAATTCCTGTGCCGAATGATAATATTTAAGAGCAGTCTCGAGATCTGCGCGTGCAAAATAACAGTTCCCTTTATTGACAAGAGCTGGAATATTGAGGATCAAAATTAAAACTATTTGGATTCAGCTTGTCAGCTTCTAGTGCAAAATCAGCATATTTTTCTGCTTCTTCAACATCTCCGTTCTATTCAAATGTCATATATAATCAAACCAAAAAATATATGAAGGATAGATTACAGGATGCCGTCCCAGATGACCTAGGGTCAGATTTTTGAAAAGATTTGAGGATGTCAATTGCCTGGCTTTACATGGGAAAGTAACCTTTGGAATATTATTCTTTTTTAAGTGGAGAAGTGCGGTGTCAATAACAAGTTCATTCACTAGTCGGTTACTGTTAGAAGTCATTTTGGCCTGCTCAATGCACCTGAGATAATTCTTTATTGTAAAAACCAATTATATCCTATTTCGTACTCCCGTTCGATGACATTCGAGATTAGTTTGGCTGATCTTTTTATCGATGTCATGTCTCGTTGTTGGCAGGCGATCTCATACTTTGATAATTCGTCGTTTTTAATGACATTAAGAAGCAACTCCAATTTTTTATCTCCGTTCTAAAATATAATTTTTGTGTTTCACTGTAAAATAAGATGAATATTTGTCTGCGTCGTTTGATTTATAAAAACTAAGAAGTTGTCGAAAGGCCATTCTTATTCCATCTTTATCTTCCATTAGGTAATAGCAGATAAGGAGGTTAAATGAAGCTTGTAGATCTTTCTTTTCTAAAATGATGTGCTCAAATGTAGAAATAGCTTCAGCAAGTTGTTCTATTGTCATAAAGCTTATTCCAATGTTTATCATTATCCGTTTTCTATCAGGGATTGATTTTTGGTATGTACCTCAACTGTCTGTGATTCTTGGGGATCTGGTCTAAAGCCATTCGATACATTTTTATTGCATTTCGATAATCTTTCATAGTGAAATAAATATTTCCCATATTTACTCTAAGACGACCTTTTATACCTGACCAAAAATTTACCTGCAGAAATATATTTCTTGTCACGAACAATGTTGCTATATGTGTTGAGAGCTTCATTGTAAAGTCCATTTGATGTCAATTGGAGAGCCAAATTAAGATTGACCTGAATCCTCAATATCTAAAAACTCACAGAAAAACTGATGTCAAGATTTTGATCATAATTCTGATCTTGTTCTCTTAATTTTTGGAGTTGTTTTTCGTATCTAATCGCTTCTCTTGCCTTTTCCAGGGCCTGTTGATAATTTCGTTGTTCGCTTGCATAACAAGAATCCAAAATAAGAGCCTCGATTTGAAGTTCTTGTTTTTTTATTTTAACATCCAAACTTAAAATTGATTTACTTAGGAAACCTTTCACTGTCTTCCTTTCTCTCTAGTTGGCTTATTGTGTTTATTTTTTTCTTCTGACCGTCGGTTGTTGCTAAAATTTTAATTTAGTGGCATGCTGACTTTGATATGAAGACTTGTATCCTGCGCCAGCAATTGCCGTTATTGGTCTAGAGTCCGCGTTCATATTTCTAATTGCAGTCATCCTGATTTGCCGTTTTTGAACAGTCTGTTGATTTTTAAAGAATATTTTTAAAAAACGACAGATTAATCGATTAAGTTCTTTCATAAAAGTTTAATTAATTCAATTATTTAAATTTTAATACATTTTTTTCCAATTGAAATTCATTTTGTTCTTCAAAGTCGTAGATATCTTCATACATTTAGCTTGCTTTGATAACTGATATCTCCTTAGAAACAATTCTGAGAATAATCTTTAATTAATTTTTTTTTACTATTAAAACAAGAAATTAATTTAAAAAAGCCTAACACGTTTAATTAATTTGAGAAAATCTTGAATTGTCTAATTGATTAATTATTCTTGTGCCATTGATCTGCCATAATGAAGAACCCAAATTTTTCAAAACAAAAAATTGCCACTTAGCCCCCAAAGTCACGCCGGAAGAAATAAGATAATGATTATACAGATCACCTCATCAATTACTCCACCTCAATAGCTATAGTCGCGGATAACCTCCTTTCCATTGTTCTTTTTTAGTCCACTTACAAATTTTATTACTAAAATTAAAAAAATAATTATTAGACCATTAGTTAAGATTGAAATTACTGGGATGGTTAAAATAATCAAATTTAAAATATATATTTTAAATACTCGAAATTACAAATATCGAACAAACTCGGACTCTTGCTACATATGGTATACCTGTATGCACTTGATCGTCCAAAGTGGTAATTAATATCAACTTTGAAGAATATGTTGCAAATAATCTCATATTTTAGCAAGTAAAATGTAATTGAATGGATTCTAAAATGCTTGTATATCAGATATTACCATTTTTAACAGTTTTATTAAAAATTGGTAACTTATCAAATATATTTTTAGTCTCCAGTAGTGGCCAACAAATGATATGCACTAAAATGGAATGCTATTTTAATCCACAAAAAAATATGAATAGAAAGCAAGCTGCTGAATTTTGTCAAAAATATGATATGAGTTTGCCATATATAACAACTTCTGATGAAAATAGTTTTCTTCACAGTAAATATATTTATGTTAGTTTAAGATTCGTTTGTGGTAAAATACAACACTGATTTGTGGATCGATACAAAACCAAATGTTTATTTTCTGTTTGTTTAAAATAGATGGAATATTCAAATTGGCAAAATGTTAGAGACAAGGATACTTCCTGTGCTATAATGAACGATTGTGGGAAATGGGAATCTATAGATTGTAACATGGAAAGGGCGGTTGTTTGCAGTTCAAATAGTTTTGCTCATTTCTCATTGTCTTTAGGAGAAAGAGTTCGATGTAATTGTGGTAGTCAACATTCTAATTATTGCTACTTATATTTCAACGAAAGTTCTACGCTAAAAACAGCCCAAGAAAAATGTAAGAATATTGGTGGAAAACTTTTGACGATAAAAAATCAGCCAGAAAATAGTTATATTTATGGTTTTATTTGTATCAATATCATATAGGCCAATTCATGGTGAGCAATGAAAACAATATTATATTAAATATGATGAAGATAGGGACTTCTTTTTTGGAAGAGACGACGAAAGCAAAATTGGTTAAAAATGACTATATTTATCTTAAGTTGTACTATGCATGGGGACGCTATGAGCCGAGAATGTTCAAATGTGTCGAATTAAAGGGGTGTGGATACTGGAAAACTATTCCATGTACCTCAAAAAGAAATTATATATGCGAATTTAAAAGTTCATTTGATTATATATGTTTTTAGTTGGAAACGTAACAAGTTGCCATAAAATAAATACGAAAACTTAATCTAACTATTAATAGACACTTTAAAATACTAATAATATAACATTCATACTAACTTCATTAAAACATTATTGAAAACTAAATTTTTTAAATCAATACAAACAAAGAAATTTTGCCCCTTAAAAAATTGTATTTTTAACTAAAAAAAAGCAAATTTGGAATCAGAGATTGTTAAGAAGAGAATGGATTTTAACTTTTCTAATAAAAAAAATTGCACTATTATAGGATTTTAAAGAATATTTTCCTCGGGAACCAAAAAATAATATAAACTCAACCTTGTTTTTTTGGTTAAAAAGATCATCTAAACACTCCAATTTCGGACAAAAGCTAACTTTTTAGTTTATTTTTTTATAAATCAGTTATTTCACTTTTTCCTTAAATGCTTTGATCTGACTCAGTACTATGTTTTTCAATCTCATAATTTATTCATAATTTCATACTGGGCAGTTTTTCATAGATTAGTTACGATTTGGAGTTATAGTTTTTGTTACTTAACAATTTGATGTAATGTCTTAATACATCCATAAATCCTGCCTTCAATGTAATAAAGTGAACTCTAATTAACCTGAGGGGCCTAATTTGACCTGCGAGGGCTTAAAAATGATCCGCAAACGAATTGTATAATAATAAAAAAATGGGCCCGTCTACAAAATGTTCCAACTAACATGACCGATGAGCAAATATATTATCTATTATTAAAAATTAAATAAAATAATTACACCCCTCGACAAAAAATTTGGTTATTCGATCTTTCCTGCTTTTATTCATTTAAAAACGAATAAATTTTGAAAAAATTGAACCGTAAAATTAAGCTAGTATTTAGAGTTTGTGTTAGATCAATAATCTTTTCTGCTCAATGTATTTTTGAATTATTACCGACCCAAAAAAGAAAAATTGTGTATAGAAAAAAATTTGAAATAAATATTACTTCAACTCAAATTTGGAAAAGGTAAATTGTGATGTTTTTTATTAAGAAAGAAACTAATTAACTAAGTAATTTTACTAACTAAGTCCAGAGCCTTCGAAGTGAGCAGAAGGCGGCACTCCACGCACCTCCTCCCCTTCTTCCTCCTCTTCTCTGGCACTGTAGACCTTCGAGAAGGTGCAGTCCAGCGCCTCTTGCTGACTAAACGTCAGGAAAGGGCTGGATCGGCGAGCATCAAACGAGACACTCTCCAGAGTCCTCTTAAAAACAGTTGACTGTATATAAGCCTGTAGAGACTTATCTACATCCAACTGTTTTAAGTACCGCTTGTGGTATTTGGTGACCAGTCCATCCCATGTCATCACACACGGGATGACATGGACTTTGCACTGGTGCATCAGTCCTAGCTCGTTTGCAAGGAGGTCATACTTCCTTTTTTTCTCCACTTCCACTATCTGCAAACGGTCTAAGCACGTGATGCCCACCTCCACGATAACAATCTCCCCGGTGACCTTATCGTGGACCACAATGTCGGGTCTGTTGTGCTGGACAACAATCGAGGTGCGTATGGGGGTATCCACCTTAATGCACACCCTCGAGTTCTCACACACCGATTGAACTCGATGGGTTCGCAACTTTCTGGACCGCCTCAAGCCGTACTTATTGCAGAGCAAAAGATGGAGGGACCTCACCACCTCGTTATGCCTCCATGTGTAATCATGGTAAAGCATACTCCCGCACTTCGTGGCTAAATGGTCAACGGTCATTGCCTTACTCTTACAGTGGTTACACTGTTTCCGTTGACCATTAAAAAAGTTTCTATCCTGCAAATATGAGAACAACCCTTCTGATCGGGGAGAGTTATTCCCATATTTCAGCCACGTAGATGACGACGATACGTCAATGTGCGGGTTGTCCAGGCTGCTAAAGAGAGTCTTGTGAAGGACTTTTAAGTTGATCTTTTTAATTAAAGACTCCTTTTGAAGTTTGATCAACTCCTTCACATTAACTTGGGTAGCACCTAGACCATACTTAGCCGACACATAGCCTTTTATGGTCCCTAGGTGTGTACCACGCGCTTTTTCAGCAGCAAGGATGGCAGCCTTCCTTTGGGATACACTCGACCCACTCCACAAGGTGTCGTGCATCTTAGTAAGAATTCGCTCACTTAAGTGTACGATGTTACTCAGTCCACGTCCTAGCTGCCCGCGAGACAAGTACAATCTCTCCTTATTGCTTGCCAACACGTGGACATGATTCTCTCGGAGTACTCTTCGGACAATAAGGTCCATTTCATCGTACTCACTCGGCTCGAATTCGATCAGGCCAACGTAGTAGTTTAGCAATGAGATGGCATACTCGTTCAAGGCATGAAATAAGTTCCGTGCATTGAGCCGAGTCTTACATAACATTGCCGCCCTACTACGCACACCCTCCACTACACACTTTCTCGTTTCGGGTGTGATTAATGAGGCTGGACTCTCAACCACACCAAGATACTTATATCCTTGGTGTTCCTCCAAGACTTTGACTAGGTCACCGCACACAGGGGTGTTAGTCGCCGACTTGTCGTAGTTGAGCTCCAACCCCACGGCCTTCATGAAACCTTTCAGGACTTTACCCATTGAGTGGAGGATCTCTGAAGACCGAGCGAACAGCTTAATGTCGTCTATGAACATGAGATGGTTGGTGCTAAAACACCCTCCTTCATGTTCGATCGACATTTGTTCGAATTGGGCAGTGAGGACTCTACTCAACGGTTCTAGGCAGAGGACGAACAGCAGCGGAGACATGCTGTCGCCCTGTAATATGCCCCTCTCTAGTTTCACCTCGCCTATATCGCATTTGTTGTAATTTAGATGCACGTTCCACCTGTCCATCACAGTTGCAACAAATTTGATAAACCACATTGGCAACTTAAGCCTTCGCAGACACTCAACGAGGTAGGCATGATCAACCGAGTCATATGCCTTCTTCACATCCACCCACATTGACACTAGTGAGTTTCCGTGGGCTCTCGCGAGGCATTTGTTGATCAGTGCCTGCTCCTTAGCTCCCTGGCAATCCCGCCGAGTACCTAACTGGTTCTCGGACAGAATCCCATTCACCTCCACGAAATTTCTGACCTCAGTAGCCACCACCTTAGTCATCAACTTGTACAGGTTGGGCATACAGGTTATCGGACGATAATCTGTCGGAGCGGAAGGGTTATCTACTTTAGGGATCAAATAAGTGACCCCAGTACATAACCACTCTGGAATCGAGCCAGGGTCTAGTGTAAACTGTTCGATTGCTCGACACATGCAATCATGGATAGGTTTGCAATTTTTAATAAAGAAATTATACACTTTATCGACCCCAGGTGTCTTCCAGTCAGAGAGACGGGTTACTGCTTCATCGAACTTCTTGCGGATGTCAGGGACACCACAAGACTCGGTCATCAAGGGAGCATCGGGTCCACAAAACGGAAACGACACACCCTTGCGAGGACGTGCTTTCCACATACTCCCCCATGTGTCAAGCATTTCGGCCTTTTGCTGGGTACCCTCCTTCGTCTCTCCGTGCAACCGACGATAGAACGACCTGCGATTAAATTCAAACAGGTTGTTCTCCCGCCTGCGCTGACACCGAGACTCATGAGTTGAGAGCTTCTTCTGATAAACGAGAATCAGCTCCTCCCTCTCTGCCCGGACACGCCTCAACTCGTTGAGGTCCCATTTGGCAGCTCGTTCCCGACGAAGTAAAGTACGCACCAAGGGGGGAGTCTTGCCCTTGACCCCATTGCTCACATTCAAAATGTGCCCAGTCAGCGCTTCCAGCTCGGCTTTCCTTGCGGCTACTTTTGCGGCAATGTTTTCTCTCCATCTACTCTTTGGGGCAGGCCTCTGAGTGATTTCATCATAGGTTGTCTGTGCCGAGTACAAATAAAGAGAAATCTCGTCCATTGTCTCCGGAGGCTCACGCACGATCGCGTAAGCTATGGCACGATTGATGCAACCCATCACGTCACTTCTGAGTTGCCACCGAGGTATCTTTCGGGTCACTCTGCGGTCCGCAAGGGGGACAACACGATTCGCAGAGATATGCCTACTAAATATCTCCTTAACCTGCAAGAGTAGCGATAACTCACTACTCTGGTGCTCGTGTTGTTCAGAACACGGGGGGCATCCTGACGGCGTAACCGCAGCGGCAGTCCTCCCCCGCGAGCCAGGAGGAGGGGTCTTGGCCAGCTTCTTCAGTGCATCTAACGATAGGTTCGAGCTAAAGCGTCGATTGAAACACTGAAGCAGGGTAGGCCACCCATTTCTGGGCATCCTGGAAGCTCTTCCCAACACTTGGGAAAGGGCGGATTTAACCCAGTCCTCCCGGGTCGTGCACTCGATCCCTTCTGCAATGGCAAAGACGATGTTCTTGCCATCGGACGTCTGTCTCTCCGATGCGGTTGTCCATCCTGCTCTAGGTATATTATTATTAATAATATTGTTAGTTTCTTGTTGTCCAGGTAGAGCACACATCGAGATAGTAGCACGTTGCATAACAGACTAAATTGTGATGTAATAAGAAATTAGGGAAAGTCATGGTATGGGGTTGTTTTTCCTATCGTGGGGTATGCAATTTGGTATTTATAGCAAGACGCTTAATTCTGCAAAATATCAATCTATTTTGATCAATAATTTGCCACATTCTGCACAAAAAATGAGGTTTGTTGACTATATTTTTCAACATGACAACGCTCTCAGCCATACATCAAAAATTATTATTCAATATTTTTGCGAAAAACATATTAAAAAAATTAGAATGGCCTTCGCAATCTACGAATTTAAAACCAATAGAGCATTTGTGGGCTTATATGAAGGTTCAAATTAGGCAAAGAAAAAATAAGAACATTCAGGCACTGAAGGAAAATATATTAAATATTTGGTATTCCTTTCTAACAAAAACACTTGAAAAATTAGTTGGGTCAATGAAAAAAAGGTGTTGCGAGATCTATTAGGCAAAAAGAGGTTATTTTACATATTAATTTGACAATAACCAAATTTTATGCCAATGAAAGTCGTTGTTTTTTCCAAATTTCTTAGACAAAATTTCAAAATTTAAATAATTAAATTAATTATTGTCGTATGTCATAGTTCGAATCCAAGCCCTAACTATATTTTGACTTTAAACCCTAACATCAGCCTAACCTAATTTAAACCCTAACACAAACTCTTATTCTAATTCTAGCCCTAACTGTGGTTCAAATCTTATTACAAATAAACAAGTGTCCCAAGACTAATTTGACTCACTGTATGATCCCGACCTTAACACTAATCCTTTCCTGAACGCAAACTCCAACTGATTATGTTTTTTTGTATTCACGTTGTTATCAAAATCAGATTTGATAAAAACAGTATCGCCGATTTTTATATGCGTTTTTTAAAAATTTTTATTGGCGTTTTCTTTTACTTTTTTCGGTAATTTTTTAAATGCTCCGACGTTTGATAATCTGATTCAATTTGAATTTCATCCTCCGATGAATACTCCGTTCTTTCGAATGATGATTCGATTTCTTTATTATCAAACAAAGAAACAGTATTGAATCCCAAAGTTCCAAAAAATAATCTAAAAATAAAATTTACGAAGCAACCTAAAAGGTGATTTTTCGGTAGCACGATAAATAGTCGTGTTGTATTTATAGACAGTATTCTTCAAAATATCAATCCAATATTGGATCGGATTGAATATTGTTTTTGCTAACCAACGCTTTAGCTTTGATTATATCGTTCTACCCTGCCTTGTGATTGAGGGTGTCTTGGTCTTCCATGAATCGTCTTTATCCCCCAATCACGTAATAAAAATGAAACTTCAGAGTTACAACAACTCTTTCCCTTATCCGTGGTAAGGTTTCAGGTGGCCCAACTGAGTTAAACAGTCTTCAAAAGAATTCTTTATTTTGAGAAGTTTTACTCATAGGGAAATGGACCATGCAAATTTTGACCTAACAATCAATTTATTAGAACCATTTATTTCTCTATATTAGAGCATATCTCCGAGGATCTATACCAGTGATTCTCAAGTGCGGCCCCTGGGGCCGCATGCGGCCCCTAGGATTTAATTTGCGGCCCCTAGGTTTTATAAATGTTTTATTTTTTAATTTAATATTTTTAAATTTTATGAATAAAAAAATGTCACGTTTTTATTTGTTGTTGTGATGTCTGAATTCTAAACGTTGTCGAAAACTTTCCGAGGAAAATAGGATTTTTCAACACATCTGGGAAGAAATATTTCATTATTGAGATCAATGGAAAGGCTCTTGCCTAATATGCCATTCTATTATTGCAACTCTAAAACGTATACAATCGAACGGCACTACCGTTTCCACTCTATTCTTTATGACAAATTCACTGGTGTTTCTCGGACGAAAAAACTAAAACAAATGAAAGAAGATTATTTAAAACGATCATTTACTCTTTCAAAAGTGGCACATATTCGTCTAATATTAACCTGGCATCATACAAAATTAGTTACCTATTGGCTAAAAATATGAAGCCTTATTCTGATGGCGAATTATATAAAACGGCAATCGAAATATTTGCATCGGAATGTTGTTCGCCCGCTGTTTTCGATATTGCACACAAGTTACCTCTAAGTACGATACTGTTACTAGAGAGTCAGTGATATATCTGATAATCTGATTAACGAACTTTTACAGTATGCAATTGTTTTTGTAATTTTTAGAATTTGTAAAGATTTTCAATATTATTCTTTTGCGCTTGATTGTTCCAAAGATATTCAGATATCGAACAATTAGTAGTGTTTATAAGGGGAGTAACATCTGACTTTCGAGTATACGAAGAATTTTTTTCATTGAATTCACTTCACGGAGAAACTAAAGGAACACAGATTTTTTCTCCAATTGTGAAATTAATTGAAGATTATCACTGGATCCAAAAAAATTAGTTTCATTTCAACTGATGGAGCCCCTTATATGATTGGCAGTAAAACTGGTTTTCGTGGACGTATGAATAAATGGAGGTGTGATAATAACTGGACTCCAGTATTATGGCATCATTGCATATTCATCAGGAAAACCTAATTTCCAAAAATTTAAAATGGAAATGTTTCTGAAGTAGTGATAAAAATTGTCAATTGGATTCGGGCGAACGCCTTGAATCACCGAAAATTTAAAACATTTTTAACTGAAACCGATTCGGATTATGGCGATGTCCTTCTTTTCTCAGTAGTAAGATGGTTAAGCCGTAGCTCTTGTCTCAAAAGGTTAATTTCTTATATTTAGATTTTATCAACTTCTCCCTGAATTATTTTATTCACTGAAAATAAAGTGGACAATGCATTATTGAAAGACAATAGATGGGTAGCAGATTTAGCATTTTATGTGGATCTATCGGTGCATCTGTCTGCCCTAAATGTCGAACTACAAGGGGAAAAAAGCTAAATTATCAAATTTATGGATATATAAATGCCTTCGTTAAGAAATTAATTTTATGGAAAGCGCAGATATCAAATAATGATTACACACATTTTCCTTATTTGTCAGAAAATTCCGAAAGTGGCTCAACTGATAAATATTTAAAAATAATTGAAGATTTAAATTTGCAATTTGATGCAAGATTTCAGGTTTTTAGTATTTAATTTAAGCTGACAGAGCTTTAAAGAAGGTGCAAATTCAATGAGATTATTTGCATCTCCATTAATTATGAAAAGTGAGGAGGTTTCCGGGATTTACCAACTGGAATTGATTGATTTGCAAAATGATGTTGAACTGAAAAGTTTGTTCAACAACATTTCAATAATTGACTTTTATTCGAGAATTCCAGAGAACCGATTTCCGAATTTAGTCAATAATGCAAAGAAAAATTTAGCAATGTTTGGATCAACATATGTCTGCGAATCGACATTTAGTAAACTCGTTCGAATTAAAACAAAGTTTCGCAGCAGATTGACTGATACTCATCTGAGTGATTTGTTACGTACTTCAAAAGTAGAATTAAACCTAATTTTGATTATTTGGTTAATAAATAATTCTTAAAAATTATTGCGGCCCCCTGTAAATTTTTTTTTTAATTTGCGGCCCCTGAGCAAAAAAGCTTGAGAATCACTGATCTATACAATCCGCCACAAATCTTTCGAATTTATGTGAAACGGTAATCATTTAAATATCTTCGCATGTCTTTAGACAGTGATTCTCAAGCTTTTTTATATGTGCCACTTTTGAAAGTAAATGATCGTTTTAAATATCTTCTTTCATTTGTTTTTATTTTTTTCGTCCGAGAAACACCAGTGAATTTGTCATAAAGAATAGAGTGGAACGTTAGTGCCGTTCGATTGTATACGTTTTTAGAGTTGCAATAATAGAATGGCATATTAGGCAAAGAGCCTTTCCATTGATCTCAATAATGAAATATTTTTCTTCCCAGATGTGTTGAAAAATCCTATTTTCTCGGAAAGTTTTCGACAACGTTTAGAATCAGACATCACAACAACAAATAAAAAACGTGACATTTTTTTATTCATAAAATTTAAAAATATTAAATTAAAAAATAAAACATTTATAAAACCTAGGGGCCGCAAATTAAATCCTAGGGGCCGCACTTGAGAATCACTGCTTTAGACTGTTGAAATGGTTGCAAGAATCACAAGTTGATATAAAATGGCGAATAACTTTTTAATTTATACCAATATATTTTTGGGAAATTAAATGGCACATCTTGGAAACTCAAGGATGTCCGATAGAATGTTCTTTAGTTAAAATTGAATTGATTTCGGATTCTTGAAAGGAACAGACAACAGTACGAAAGTTTCCATTAAGTGCAAGAATTAATTCTCCATTTATAAGTTTTAAATTCTGACACTTTCGGCGTAGCGTACGCTTTTGATTTTCATTGAAATCATTAGGATACTCATTATATTCGAAGTAGTTCATTATGTTCTTTAATTCATAGGCCGTATTAATGCTGAACGAAGAAGGCATTACAAAAATCAAATTTAAAATTTAAATTAAAAAAATAATTAAAAAATTAAAAACAGCTTTATTGACTCAAAATATATCAGATTTATCAGTTAAAAAAAGTATTCAAAAATATTATAATTAGTATTTTCAAGTGATCAGTCGTTCTCATCAGCCCGGACACTATCAACAACCCGGACGCTATGACATACGACAATTATTTTCAATTTTATCAGATTTTAAAATATATCGGAAGAAAACATTAAATCATTCTTTGTATAAATTCAGTAAGTTGAAGATTCACCAATATTTATGTCTAGGGGTGTATGTGTGGTGAATTTGAATTTCGAATTGCCCCAAAAGAATTAAAGATCTTCAAACCCATACGTTTAATTCTGATTGAACTCATAAATATCTCTTTATTGTTTAACCTATATTCTTAATATGCTTCAAAAAGTTGCTGTCCAAAAATTTTATAACACCAAGCGACACTATGAAATTCGTCGTTACGAAAAATTTAAAAAGCTTACAAGAGAATCTCGCTTAAAGGAAATTAGGAGTCTCGAAAAAAATTACCGAAAGCAAACAACATTTTTTAAATAATTTGTGTTGTAAAATAGATGATACTACACGTACAAATTACGAAATTTGGGGAACAAATGAAACCAATTTCAAAAACAGAATTTATAAAAGAATGCTTTCCGAAGTAGCTGAAAATCTATTCCCGAAAGGTTTTTTTCAAATACAGGAAAATGTCATAACTTTTCGTGAGGAAATATGATGGTTTATATTTCCGAAATACTATTAATATCTCAAAATGAGACATTTTGGTAGACATAAAATCACATCTAAATGACTTTTTTTTTTTTAATTTCAAAACCTTTGTTATGAAAGCAAGAAAGAAATTAAAGATAGCTAAGTTAATTAAAGGCCTTACGAGACACCCGACCAGCCTCGCGAATGGCGAAGCCGTTCCCTCGGATCACAGCAATCGACAGACGTTCCAGGAGCCAAGAAAACTCTCTTGGATCGTGACTAGTCCTTGAAATCCGTCGACCGAGCGAGCGAAGGAAGCGGAGTGTCTTGGGACCGAAGATCCCGGAGGACTCCACGGCAATTGGAGTAAAGAGCAGCGAGTTGGAGAGGTGGCCGTACTTGAGAATCTTTCGCTCCTCGGCCTGCCTGGAAGCGTGCCCAGGATTGGCGGCGGACAGAGCGAGATTTCCCAGCGAGAACGTGTCCGAGCAGGTAGAATCCCAAATAAGGGATTTCCCCTGCTCGTAGGGGAAGGTGGACATGCCGTCAGGGCGTTTGCCATCCCCTCTATCCAATCCAACAGGTTCAAGGATTGACGGGATGCCTGCTGAAGCGAGGGCTCTCTGTATGACTGAGTTGAGTTCACTGTGACGGGGGGCACGACCGGCACTCCGCCGGCAAGCGAGGGGATGCAAACCGTACTCGTCAACAGTTCCCCCACAACGGCATTTGTGCGTCTGGCAGATTTTCAGCCCGACACGGAGGGAGATTGCAATTCTTAGGCATTCCTTGTCCAACAGGTTCCCGATGGAAGGGAGAGGGAGAGCCTTTAACCAGACACCGCTGCCTTCACAGCGACCTGCACGGAGGCAAGCGACACGGTGTTGATTGGAGACAGGAAGCAGGCCTTCGAAGATTGCCTGACAAGAGATTTCGTCCCATTGACGCTGTGAAAATTGAGAATTGGGCAGCTTCGAACCAAACCGAGCCTCCCACCGACCACGGGGCTGCAGAGTAAACTTCAGACAATTTCCGTTCGGGGAGGTTTCTAAGAACGATGTCTGAGAGAGTACGAGAAGCGTGATGAGCGGATAGGAATGCCGGGAGGGCAAGATCGGAATAGGATCTCAAGCCAAGGCCGCCCCAGCGCACAGGCAGGGATGCCTGAGTCCAGCCTGGATCGTCGAAAGCCAGATTGCAAAGAGAGCTCGTACCGAGCCTGAGGATATTGTCAAGGTCGGAAAGAAGGTCGTCTCTTTGAAAGCAGGGTGCGCATCTTAGGGTGTAAAGGATCTTAGGGACGGAAAAGTGGTTTCGGAGGAGGAAAAGAGCCACATGAGGCTCTATGACTTTAAGCTTGTCGATCATTTTGGATAAGTGGGAAATTTTTCCAGCGAGTGAGCATTCGAGGGCAGAAGGCCCCATAGGGGCACCGAGGATCGTAAGATTTGATTTGTCCGTAATCCGGACATCTGAGAGAATGCCTCGGCACGTGGAAATTGAAACAGTGAAGTCACTCGGATTTAAGGCAATGTTCACGATTTCGGATTTATCGGCGTTTATAGATAGGCCGATGTCCGAGAGGGAAGGGAGGATAGAACGAAGGTCGTCAAAAACAGCATCGGGGGGACCACAAATGGTTGCGTCATCCAGATACCATATGTTAACTGGGGATCGAACAGAGTGAGCGATACTGTTAACGCCCAAGGCAAAAAGGACAGGACCCAGGGGATCTCCCTGTTGGACCCCGGTGGCCGAAGAAATAGGTATATCGTTGAACATAAGGATACTTGAGGAAGCATAAGAGAGATGCACAAGGGGATAGGCGAAAGGGACTAATTCACGACAGCACTCCAGAAGGTGGTCCCGCCTGATGGAATTGAATGCGTTGGAAACGTCCAATTTGACCATAATAAACTGCTCAAATGATTCAGTTAAGTCACGAATTGAGTGGACAGCAGCTTCGCAGCCGTTAGGAACGCCGACCCCGAGTTGGACAGGCAGAAACTTCGAGGACAAGCAGGGAACAATGGCTCGACACAGAAGTTTAGCGGAGAGCCTCCGGAAAATATTGCCCACGGCGATGGGCCTCACGCCGTTGTCCTTTTTCCAAGGGCAGTAAGGTTGGCGGAAAAGAAAATATCACGAGCAAAATCGGGGAGGGAACCGGAGATGAAGCGGTTGCACAGGTTGGTGATTGAGCGTAGGAGTTTTCGACCAGCTTCGGCGGTAGTGGGAGACGTCAGGTCTTTCAGATGACCTGGTCTCAGACAATCTACACCACCACTGCTTCCAGGTGAAAAGTCCCTCAGGGCTTTCAGTACAAGAGTTTCCGAGACAGCAAAAGGATTGAGAGCGAGGAGGGTGTCAGGGGACGGCTGAGGCCTGAAGTCGTTTGGCTGAGGGGGATGTTTTTCCCTGAGGAATTAAAACAGCAGGGGTCGTGGGCAAAAGGGGACTTGTCGAGGCAACCAGCCTAACTGCACCACGAACGTCCCGTCCAAGAGTTTACTATTAATCTTTCTGTTGAGGTAATCGACGTCATTCGCGTGAGAGGACACATTATGGGATGGTGAACCAGAGGGAAATTTGGAGCTAGCGAGGTGGTCCCGCAGCCAGCGGATGGAAAAAAAGTTCTTATCATACAAGGCCAATTCTTGTTTGACGGTTGTAGCCAGCGAGATGGAGGAGGTTTTCACACGGGCTCTTAATGGGGCAAAACCGAGACCGAAAGAGGCGAAGCAAAACAGCTTAAGCCAATCGGAATGGCATCAGATGCCAAAGCCTTATCGATTGCGGCGGACAAGGAGGAGGCTGCAAAGATACGCGCAGCTTTTGGGATTCTGGATGGGATTTTCCGGAGACGGCGGAAGAGCTTGATAGATTTGAGAACTTCCTCGGCAGACGGAGATGTTGCGAGTGGCGCTTTTTCGGGGAGTTCTTGCGGGCTGGAACACTGAACCGGCTGGCAAGTGCGGCAGGAAGGACAGTCCCAAATTAAGAGAGAGGCAGAAACGCGCCTGGAAAGACGCACGCAAGAAAGGTGGAAGAATCTGTCGCAACTAGAACAGACTCTCCCTTTCTAAATGACTTAAACTTGAAACTGCAAGGAAGTAATAAATTAATAAACCAAATGTATACCGAAATAACTACTTTTGAAAATAAATTTGAGTTGTAGGAATTACAGTTACAAAAAGGAAATATGACGTATTTTGTGAATTTTCTTTCTACGAATCCGACTGATGGCCCGGAATATACGAATTAAGATCAGAATTTTCATCACGTTTTATGGATTTAAGAGTAAAATACTTATATATAATTTTTTAGGTTCATAAAAATCTTTTCAACATTTTCCAATCTCATTTGATGTTGAAACTGAGACAGTACCAGGTTGTTATAAAATGGAATTACTTTAAAGTCAATGCGACACTAAACTTAAATCAAAATATTTTTCTGAATTGGTAATTTTGAGTTTCTAAAAAATTTTGTATGTGTTAAAAAATATCACAATTAACCGACAATGCTAATATTTGGAAACACATTTTTATATCAACAATTATTCTCCACTATGAATAATGTAAAAAATTGTCTGAGAACGAAAATTACCGATTTACATTTTAACGATATATTACGTTTAGGACTAGTCAGATTAATAAATAAAATAAATTCACTTCCTTGTAATCATTTTTAACTAATAAACTCGCAAGCTTTACCTGGAACGGTTAGTTCCTTGCAAAAAAGATAGTTTGTATGTTACCGCTCACGATTGTAAACGAATCAAGATCCTCTGTCTCAGCCAAGTGATTCTCGTATATTCTTATTTTTCCAACCGATAAGGATCTTTTCACGTTTGGCCCGGATCGCATACAAAAATAAAATTTTGCCACGCGAAGACAAACATCCTGCCGATCCCTGGGCTAGACCGTGGAAACGGGAAACATCTGACGGGTCTAGTTAATCCTCGTTCAAGATGAGACAATTATTTGCACGCGCGTTGTTGTTGTGGTGCACTTTTTCTATTCATTTGTTCACTTGCTATTTGTTATTCAATTCAATAATTTTTTTTTTTAAAAAAAAAAAACTAGCTATTATGAACTGGCTCGCAGGATTGAAAGACAATTCCCGCGTAAAACAGCCAGCGAGATCCTCTGAATGAGGAATATAAATTCCCTCGGATCTCTGGAGCGGTGGGTGCACAAGCGGCCAAGTTTCTTGAGATGGGCAAGCGTCTTGGCCCCAAAAACACAGGAGGTTTCGACAGCAATTGCCCAAAAGCAAAATCGATCGAGTAAATCAACATATTTCGAAAGTTTTGCAAATTCGGCCTTCTCGGCCGACGAGCCGGGACGACAAGCCGTAGCATTTAAGGCACCCTTGGCGAAGGAGTCGGAACAGGTGACGTCCCAAACGAGCTGTTTCCCGGATTCAAAAGCGAACAGCGTACAGCCGTCCGGACGTTTTGCATCATCAAGAACAAGGCCCGTCGGTTCCAGAATACAAGGGAAACCAGCTCTTTCCAGAGCTTTCTGAATTAGACTGTTGATTTCGGTGTGCCGAGGAAATCGGCCGGCGCTCATTCGACAAGACAGAGGATGTAGCCCAAAGGCGTCAACTTTATCCCCACAACGACATGGATGAGGTCTGCAGACAGGGAGTCCAAGGCGATTACAGATACCAAAACGGAGTGAATCCCTATCGAGGACAGTATCCAAAAGCGGAGAAGGGAGAACATTCAGCCAGGAGCCTGAGTATGGCTGACAGGCGGATCGGAAACAAGCCAGTCTGTGTTGGTCGAGGAGTGGTTCCAAGTCGGTAGAAGAACGACGGCAGAGAATTTTGTCCCAGTCTCGCTGAGAAGAGACATCGGAAGGGACCTCAGAAAAATTGCCTTTCCAAAAAGCGAGGGCTGAATCAATATCAGAGTCCAACGATGATTCAGTAGTTTTTTCCAGAATCTTTTGGACAAGAAGATATGATCCAGACGCCGAAGAAAGAAAGGCAGGAAGAGCCAAATCCATACTAGAACGGAGGCCCAGACCCCCGTGACTCACAGGAAGTTTAGCCTGACACCAGGCAATATCGTCGAAATGCACATTGAGAATTTTCTCCGCAGACCTCCGAACCAAGGAATCATAAGATTCCAGCATTTGGGTTGCATAAAAACAAGGTGAGCTCCTCAGGATATAAACAATTTTGGGATCAAAAGATAGTTCTTGAGGATGTAAAATGAAGGATGAGGATCAATGACAGAAAGTTTTTCACAAAGAGAGCAATAAGATTTTTCTTGGCAAGGAGGATTCGAGTAGCTGAGTCGGTGAGAATCGGTGACCCCAGAATTTCCAGATCAGACAGAGGTGTCTGTCTCAACTCAGGAAGGAGTTTGCAAAAAAGAGAGAAGGAGTTCTTAAACAGGGATGGCTCTACAGAGAGATTGACAATCTCGGACTTGCTGGAATTAATAACCAGACCAATGTCGGATAAAGCCGGAATTAGACTGGCTAAGTCCTTTAGCAAAACATCAGGCGGACCGCCAAGGGTGCAATCGTCGAGATACCAAAGATTAAGGGGTGATTCGTTAACGCGGGCAATGGCATCCACGGCAAGAGCGAACAGTAATGGGCCCAAAGGATCACCCTGTTGGACGCCACAGGACGAAGAAATGAAAAACTACCGGCGATTAAAAGTGATGGAAGCGAGTACGAAAGCGATATAAAGGGAAGCAAGTGTGGAACACGGTCTTGGCAGACCTCCAACATATGACCACGGTCCAGAGAATTGAAAGCATTAGTTACATCCAGTTTCAATAAGGCAAGGGAAATATTGGAACGAGTAGAACCGTGAATAAAACAACGACAGGCATGGACAGAAGACTCGCAACCGCCAGGAACACCCACACCCAACTGAATGGGCTGCAGTTGCTCGCCAATAGAAGGAATAACGGACTTGCAACAGACTTTCGCAAATAAACGGCGAAAGACATTTCCAACAGCAATAGGCCTGATACCGCCATCTTTCTTGCCCAAGGCCGTAAGATTCGCGGAAAAGAACAGAATTCTAGCATGGTCAGAAATTTTGCCGCTCAGGAATAAATTGCACAAGTTAGTGCAAGCATTCAAGAGGCGATTCCCGGTATCCCCATTGGCGGAAATTAAGTCTCTCAAATGAATAGGACGGAGACCGTCGATACCTCCACTACTGTTACCCCTAAAGGAGTTTAAGGCGTCCAAAAGTTGTTTGGGAGAAACAGAAAAGGGAAAACAGGACGATTGGGCCACATCAAAAGTTACTGGTTTTCCAATAGGGTGCTTTTCCTTGAGAATGCGAACAACATCGGGGGTGATTGTACGGACGGAATCAGAAGATGACAAGAGACGAACAGCCGCGATGACATCATGCGACATTAAGCAGGAGTTAATCCGAGACCGTAAACGTTTAGAACCGTCCTTCGACGAGGGCTTAGCGGTAGAAGGTAAATGAGAGGGAGACGGAGCGAAAGAGCCAGTCATAAACTGACTCATATTCTTTTTCAAAAGAGAAACAAAGGAGGCACCGGCACCGGGGCGACGAGCAGGGGAGCCCAACGCAAAAGTTGGGAAAAAAAACAAACGATTCCAATTATGAATGGATGGATCGGAAATGGCAGACTCAATTAAAGAAGAAAGGTTTAGGGCCACCGAAATACGGGCTGATTTTGGGATTCAGATGGGAATGCGGAAAGAAACACGATAATCATGAACCAATTTAAGGACCGATTCAGAGTCCAATAAAAATGGATCTGAAGGATTGTCAAGAGAGGGAGGAGAGACGGAGTGGTGACCATCATTTAAATAAGGAGGAGGAAAGGAAGAGCAAGAAGAGCACACCCAACGAGAGAGGCCGGAAAGAGACTTCTTTGACAGCTTGATACAGGAAATATGAAACAAAGAAGAGCAAGAATCACACCGAATAGATTTTTTCCGATTATTAACGGATTTACAAACGGAGCAGATAGTCATTAAGAAATGAAAGAACAAAAAAAACAATCAGAAATGCCAGAAAAAACCTTCTTTTCTTCACTAATATAGACCAAAAAACAAACAAAGAAAAACACCACAAGAACACGCGCGCGCGTATGTTATTCAATAATTCAATAATTCTCACTCTCTTTCCCTTTCTTTTTGTCATCCATTTGTTCATTGTTTTTATCTTGCTCTCTTTTTATGTCTTTCTGTTTCCAACCCACTTCTGTTCTATGCTCTACTTGCGAAGTTAGTAACAACCGCAAGAAAGGGAGAGTCTGTTCTAGTTGCGACAGATTCTTCCACCTTTCTTGCGTGCGTCTTTCCAGGCGCGTTCTGCCTCTCTCTTAATTGGGACTGTCCTTCCTGCCGCACTTGCCAGCCGGTTCAGTGTTCCAGCCCGCAAGAACTCCCCGAAAAAGCGCCACTCGCAACATCTCCGTCTGCCGAGGAAGTTCTCAAATCTATCAAGCTCTTCCGCCGTCTCCGGAAAATCCCATCCAGAATCCCAAAAGCTGCGCGTATCTTTGCAGCCTCCTCCTTGTCCGCCGCAATCGATAAGGCTTTGGCATCTGATGCCATTCCGATTGGCTTAAGCTGTTTTGCTTCGCCTCTTTCGGTCTCGGTTTTGCCCCATTAAGAGCCCGTGTGAAAACCTCCTCCATCTCGCTGGCTACAACCGTCAAACAAGAATTGGCCTTGTATGATAAGAACTTTTTTTCATCCGCTGGCTGCGGGACCACCTCGCTAGCTCCAAATTTCCCTCTGGTTCACCATCCCATAATGTGTCCTCTCACGCGAATGACGTCGATTACCTCAACAGAAAGATTAATAGTA
Source organism: Octopus sinensis (assembly GCF_006345805.1). Taxonomy (NCBI): domain Eukaryota; kingdom Metazoa; phylum Mollusca; class Cephalopoda; order Octopoda; family Octopodidae; genus Octopus; species Octopus sinensis. The sequence continues at coordinate 95,565 of NW_021833079.1, forward strand.
AACTCTTGGACGGCGACGTTCGTGGTGCAGTTAGGCTGGTTGCCTCGACAAGTCCCCTTTTGCCCACGACCCCTGCTGTTTGAATTCCCTCAGGAAAAAACATCCCCTCAGCCAAACGACTTCAGGCCTCAGCCGTCCCCTGACACCCTCGCTCTCAATCCTTTTGCTGTCTCGGAAACTCTTGTACTGAAAGCCCTGAGGGACTTTTCACCTGGAAGCAGTGGTGGTGTAGATTGTCTGAGACCAGGTCATCTGAAAGACCTGACGTCTCCCACTACCGCCGAAGCTGGTCGAAAACTCCTACGCTCAATACCAACCTGTGCAACCGCTTCATCTCCGGTTCCCTCCCCGATTTTGCTCGTGATATTTTCTTTTCCGCCAACCTTACTGCCCTTGGGAAAAAGGACAACGGCGTGAGGCCCATCGCCGTGGGCAATATTTTCGGAGGCTCTCTGCTAAACTTCTGTGTCGAGCCATTGTCCCCTTTTTGTCTCGAGTGTTTCTGCCTGTCCAACTCGGGGTCGGCGTTCCTAACGGCTGCGAAGCGGTGTTCATTCAATTCGTGAACTAACGAATCATTTGAGCAGTTTATTATGGTCAAATTGGACGTTTCCAACGCATTCAATTCCATCAGGCGGGACCACCTTCTGGAGTGCTGTCGTGAATTAGTCCCTTTCGCCTATCCCCTTGTGCATCTCTCTTATGCTTCCTCAAGTATCCTTATGTTCAACGATATACCTATTTCTTCGGCCACCGGGGTCCAACAGGGAGATCCCCTGGGTCCTGTCCTTTTTGCCTTGGGCGTTAACAGTATCGCTCACTCTGTTCGATCCCCAGTTAACATATGGTATCTGGATGACGCAACCATTTGTGGTCCCCCCGATGCTGTTTTTGACGACCTTCGTTCTATCCTCCCTTCCCTCTCGGACATCGGCCTATCTATAAACGCCGATAAATCCGAAATCGTGAACATTGCCTTAAATCCGAGTGACTTCACTGTTTCAATTTCCACGTGCCGAGGCATTCTCTCAGATGTCCGGATTACGGACAAATCAAATCTTACGATCCTCGGTGCCCCTATGGGGCCTTCTGCCCTCGAATGCTCACTCGCTGGAAAAATTTCCCACTTATCCAAAATGATCGACAAGCTTAAAGTCATAGAGCCTCATGTGGCTCTTTCCTCCTCCGAAACCACTTTTCCGTCCCTAAGATCCTTTACACCCTAAGATGCGCACCTGCTTTCAAAGAGACGACCTTCTTTCCGACCTTGACAATATCCTCAGGCTCGGTACGAGCTCTCTTTGCAATCTGGCTTTCGACGATCCAGGCTGGACTCAGGCATCCCTGCCTGTGCGCTGGGGCGGCCTTGGCTTGAGATCCTATTCCGATCTTGCCCTCCCGGCATTCCTATCCGCTCATCACGCTTCTCGTACTCTCTCAGACATCGTTCTTAGAAACCTCCCCGAACGGAAATTGTCTGAAGTTTACTCTGCAGCCCGTGGTCGGTGGGAGGCTCGGTTTGGTTCGAAGCTGCCCAATTCTCAATTTTCACAGCGTCAATGGGACGAAATCTCTTGTCAGGCAATCTTCGAAGGCCTGCTTCCTGTCTCCAATCAACACCGTGTCGCTTGCCTCCGTGCAGTGCAGGTCGCTGTGAAGGCAGCGGTGTCTGGTTAAAGGCTCTCCCTCTCCCTTCCATCGGGAACCTGTTGGACAAGGAATGCCTAAGAATTGCAATCTCCCTCCGTGTCGGGCTGAAAATCTGCCAGACGCACAAATGCCGTTGTGGGGGAACTGTTGACGAGTACGGTTTGCATCCCCTCGCTTGCCGGCGGAGTGCAGGTCGTGCCCCCCGTCACAGTGAACTCAACTCAGTCATACAGAGAGCCCTCGCTTCAGCAGGCATCCCGTCAATCCTTGAACCTGTTGGATTGGATAGAGGGGATGGCAAACGCCCTGACGGCATGTCCACCTTCCCCTACGAGCAGGGGAAATCCCTTATTTGGGATTCGGACACGTTCTCGTTGGGAAATCCTGGGCACGCTTCGAGGCAGGCCGAGGAGCGAAAGATTCTCAAGTACGGCCACCTCTCCAACTCGCTGTTCTTTACTCCAATTGCCGTGGAGTCCTCCGGGATCTTCGGCCCCAAGACACTCCGCTTCCTTCGCTCGCTCGGTCGACGGATTTCAAGGACTAGTCACGATCCAAGAGAGTTTTCTTGGCTCCTGGAACGTCTGTCGATTGCTGTGATCCGAGGGAACGGTTTCGCCATTCGCGAGGCTGGCCGGGTGTCTCGTGAGGCCTTTAATTAACTTAGCTATTTTTAATTTCTTTTTTGTTTAAAAAAAAAAGATAGGACTTACTCTCGTATGGGATGTATTCGGTGTCGACTCGTTTTCTTCGTCATCGCTCATGGACTCTGTTTCTCGCCCTAGATCTGCCTCCGCTCATGCTGAAACTAAGAAAGGTGTTACACTCGTTGCTTTTCAAATAAAATGTTGACCCAGCCACGTCCTCGAGTGGTCATCTAAAAGAAGCAACTGTCCACGGAGTTAGGCATTGTACTGTCTCTGGCAGGATAGGAATTTATTTTTCGCATTCATCGGGTCTTGATGCAATTATTGCAAAAATAGCAGGAAAATTGTCAGTGTGGTAAATATTAAAAAGTGATTATTTCTGAGAAAAATCAAGTTGTACACTATATCCATCTTTATTTGTGTCGAGTCTATGGTATTAAAAAAGTAAAGAAAATGAAAGCTCACTCGATTCAGTCTATAATACCGACGCAGAATGTTAAAATGTGAATTGATACGTAAATTAAGATTGAAAAAAAACTTCAATAAAATAAAGAATGAAATAACTTTAATTGAGGTAGGCATTACTTCACAAAACCGCCTCAAACAAGTCGAAATCATGAAATTTCACAAATATGAGTTACTGGCTAATGAATGACCTTTCAATACTTGATGAAGCACATGTAAAAACTATTCCGGTGATTTTGACGTGAGCTGGAATTGTCTTGAAATGCTTTAAAAATTATATAGATAAAATAAAAATTGAAAAGCAACGAGAACTTACATCAAATCCATTTTACTGAAAAGAACTCTCAAAAGTATGCTAATCATTTGAAACTTCCGATGCTCAGAAAGTTTTAAACAGATTGAAAATCAAAAGAATCTTTTTAAAAATAGTTTTTATGATATAAGTCTATAAAATCTACAACTAACTGCCTTAAGTAACCGTTTCGGTACTTTGAAACAAGTTCGTGTTTTTCTCTCTTGGCATCGACCAGGTCGTCTGCTCAGTCGGATCACCATTCAACCCATGATATCTGACGACACCACAATTAGAAGACCTATTGATCCATTATCTAAGGTCCCGATCCTGTCACTGAACAGTCTGGGACTCTTAGTAAACGTCACTAAAATCGAAATCCTTAATGTTAGCGTTCTCAAAACCACCCTCCAATGGCATGGAACAAAATCCTGGACATTATACACGATCGATCAGTCTACGAATCGGCCTATGCATTGTTCTTGTGGTCCTCAGCAGTGCTCTACAATTTACTATCCTACAGGATTGCAAACTCCAAAACTTACATGCAGACTTTTCTGCCTTAGTCTTCGCACTGCCTTTTTTCAATTTCCATTCCTCAAAAGAACAGTAAAAAAAAAGAAAATCGAATCAATTAAAAGTTATTAACATCATATCTTTAAATTATTTGTATATTAAGGCTCAAAATAAATAATCTATTAAGCTCACTCAAAAAAAATTTCAAAGTATAATAATAATCATTTGGAGTCTACACAAGCTCGTTTTCTGGCAGGAAGTGATTTTAATATAGCTGAAGTCCAATCCCCCATGTTAGCAAATTCGACCAATATTTGATAAACTGACATAGTAATTAAACATACCTTGATTAACAGTCAAAATCCAATTACACTCGCGTTTAATCAACTCTGAACTGAGAGGTAGACGTCCGTGTTTTATATTTTTCTCACAAGCAATGTTAAAACACAAATTCTACATATTAACAATAATATGTTCACTTTGTGATGATTGTGATCGATAAGACCACCAATTACATACACTTCTCCTTCACATAACTCATTTATTATGTTTGGAGAGTCCCCCGTTAAATAAGTGATAGATTTATCAACAAAACAGTTCAAAAAATAATCAGAATGAGTGAATATATCCCACTTATTATAATCATGAGGCATTAATTGAGTCATATATTCATCCATACTTGTAAAATGTAATTGTAAAGGATTTAAAGACCGCCGATTGTAACTGTAACACCCGGCTAACTGAGTCGACAGTTTTTTACAGTCCTATTTGATAATTTAAATGGTTTTAACATTAACGGACATGTAATTTCTAAATGAACAATCTATAACTACGTGAAAGAGTTTTTGGGAATTACTCATTCGAGTAATAAGACAAGGTTTACGTTTTTGAATTCTTTTTTCACGTTTATTTTTTCTAAAACATTAAATTTACAAATTCACTTTCGTTCTTGTTTTTTTTCTTGACGTTTTTTAAGCTTAGCCTCTTTCTTAAGTTGTTTTTTAGATTTTATATTAATCACAAGATCAGTCATGTGCAGGCAAACTTAATTCTATTTTAATATAATTAATAGATTAAAAATATTTTTTCGGAAAAAATATAAGTTAAAGTTTTCCAGCTAAGAATGCAAACATCAAACGGTCCCCAGTCAGGCCCCAACTAAGTCTTTTAGACTGGAAGATGGCTATCCAAGAAATTAATGCGATCAAAAATACGAGAAGGGACACAAACGACATTTTCACGTCTAAAAAATAAGGTTGAGAATCACAATATAAAATTTCCCTATCTTCATTACCACGATTATGAAATAAGCAAATATTCAATATCCATAAAATTGGAAGAAAGAAAAATCCAGCTAAATTAACAATTAATAATTACTACCAATGAAATATCTTTTAGATTCCTTTTTAATATTCTCCACGTCACTCATGAAAATAGGATATCTTATTGTTTAAATAAATAATTTTAATTTTAAATAATTAAAAAAATTTATTAATCCAAAAAACCAAGTAAAATACAGAATATCTACTCCTTCAGCGGACATCGAATTTAGCTATTTTTAAGGAAATTAAAATTATTTATTATCGAGATTATATAAATATGCTTTCAAATTGAGATTTATAGAACTGGCAACGGGTTTCATTTGGTCGTAAGTGGCAAGACATTTAAACTTGGGAGAGTCAAGTCCTCCTGTCGTACTCAGCAGTCGAAGACACACCAAAGTAGACAACTACGAGTCATTTAAACCACAACAACATGACTATTAACATCATATTCCAACATGTTTGACATGTGTTCTTTAACCACGTGATGTATAGCACACAGTCTGTCCAATTCAAACAACTTAGGTCCTGTCGTTTGAGTTGTGGTCTAAACATTCTTAAATAATCATCACAGTCTTTGGCATAGCCTTCTTTGACGTCTTCTTAATAAAATACTGCACATCAGTCGAAATTGGATTGTAGGATGCAATGTAGGCACAAATAAGGACAAGTTTAGTATTCTCTGGAAGATTCACCAAGTCATTGTTAAGAGACTCACAATCAGTCTTTAGAAAAATAGATTTTTGAGCCATAAGTAGAGAAGGTTCGAGAATTTTCCACATTGAATGAGCAGTCACATTTTTGGGAAGAAGATTGTAATATTTGAGACCAATTTGAATGATTTCGTGGAGATTAAACGTCCACACGTTCATAACACTGACAAGAATGTCTACAAATAATTCAGTTAAAGAGGAAGGAGGCAGGTGAGCCTCTAAAATTGTCTTGATTTCATCTGAAATGTATACATAGTACATACTAATTGTGTAATGAGGCAAGTGTATTGTCAGTCCTGACATATCACATGGATTTTCACTAATATACACACAAGAGACGTCTATTTGAGGACTATAATCGTTTAATTTGCTCAGAATTGACAATATTTGAGGCGACAGCTTATCCGCTGAGTCAAAAATCTGCAACCTTACATGACAGGGGACACCAATGTAAAATGTTGTCCTGTCTTTCCTGCTATGCTAATAAAGTCAGAGACTGTTTCCCCGGAATCGTTGCATGTCCCACAAAGAACATTCCAAAATATAGACTCGCTGTAGCATTGGGCACAATCCAGATATACTGAATTGAGGGGATTGTCTTTTATCAGGTAGGCCACTGTACATGACTTTCCACAGCCTTGAGGACCGACAATATTTATGGATTTGTAGGGAGTGTATTTACTCTATGACATAGCAAAAATTTATATTTACAGAATTTAGTATTTTCCTTAATAACTCTAATTTCTCACATCTGCACGTCGAGATAAACGGAGGCATTTAAAATTATTTATGTTTCTCATTTTATTAAATATGTTTATAAACAAAGTTTAAATATATTAAGACTTATTATCTTCATAATCAAATATTATTTTTAATCAATGAAAATGATATCATTGATATATTGAATAAACTAAAAGTTATTTAAATGTAAATTGAAAACATTTTACAAGGTCAACATAAACCTAATTTCACCATTTTATTTGATTAGTTTGAAAAAAGAAATAATTATGCCAAATGTTTAATGTCAGAAATTGAAAGCGATTTAACTTTGGGTTCTCCTTCCACAGCATTAACACTAAAGATCGATAGGGCACAGTTGTATAATTTCAAGGGCACTTGCTCGTCGGTAATCGACTTGAGGATAATTTTGAGCGCTCCATGGTGTGTTACCACCAAAACAACAGGCGGTCGTCCCTCAATCGTATATGGGCTATTCCCAATTTCCTCAATTTGAGATTTGAGTATTTCCTTTATAGCATTTTTACATCGTTGTTGAAACTAATCTGTGAAAGAAAAATTACTCACATCCTCCTCTGATTCGACTCCTGCAAGACTTGATCTGGTTATTTGTGAATATGGCAGTCCTTGGTACTTTCCCAAATACTATAAAAATCATTTTTATGTCTAACCCTTTCTCTAAGAGACTCTAAACGTATAGGGGTGTCATTATAATATCTATTTCCTTCGGCAATAATTCTAGCTGTCTAAAATTCTTAGAAATATACACTAACCTCGCTAGCACGTGTTAAATCGCTTGTATATATTCTCATTATTGGGACGTCACTTAGTTCAACTGCTGTTTTCTCGGCCTGGTCTATTCCTAGTTTAGAGAGATGTGTGTCCATTTGACCTGGAAATATAATAAATTTACTATAAGCCTTGACACAATCCCATCTCGTTTGCTTCCGTCCGTCCACTTAAATTGATTATTCGCTAAGAATATACTGCCGTGTGAGGATAAGCTGAAATAAATGTTCGCACATGCCAAAAATAATAATTTTTCCGATCAGTATTTATTAAATAAAATACTTAAAAATCAATAATCATTTTAATAATTTTGTAATTTTAATTATGTAAAACAACGTAATTTCTTTGCACTGCTTGTAGTTACCGCATATTTATTAGATCCCGTCGCAGTATCGATGGGCTACTTTTGTCTTTTTTAATATGGTTGTTTACCTAGGAAATTGACCTTTTACCAATTTGACGTATTTTTATTGATTTAAAAGGACCTTTTAATCGTTTAAAATTGAACTAAAATCTAATTCGATTCAACAAATAAGAAAAGAAGGCTGTACTCTATAATTGTTGCCTATTAAATTAGCCTCATTTTAAATTAGCGATTTTAGTATCTTAAAAATTTCTTCGAGAAAAACTCTTAGATATAAACTATAAAAATCACAAAAAAAATTAATTCTTGTATTCCATTAAATATTTGGTTTGCTCATTATCCAGCCCATGAGTTATCATCATTCTACGCAGCGTCTAAGACTGCCACATCAAAAAATCACCTCTGTGTAGAATTCTCCCTTAACTGGAAGACCCAAAAATGCCCTGGTCTTAATAATTCTCATCGCAGCCATTGACACAGCCGGAGACATTTCATAAATAAACCTTTTCGTTATTCTTCCAAAACTCACTTCATGCGGGGAAAAATCAGCTCCAAAGTTTCAAGACCTCCAACATAATCGTTTATTTCGAATTGGAAGCCAGACTTTAGAAACATCAACGCTGTGTAATTCACGTGTGTCGTGGGGAGAATAGATGGACTCCATTTGGAAATTAAATCCTCGATTTTCTTAATAAAAATTCGAACATCAATCCCTTTTTCATTATCTTGGTTATTCCTGAGATTAATAATCCAAAATACATCATCGTAATATTTTTTTTACATTCCGAGAGCATCAAAATTCTCCGATAGATGTATTCATTATTCATATGAGAAAAACACTCAGTACACGTGTTTGATGAGTCCACAGAGTTCTTAGAACAAAAGGGACAATTTGTAGATGATAAGAGTGCCTCAAATTTATCGTCGCTGCACCGTGGACAGCGACAAGTAAAGCAATAGGGCTTTAACAAGGATTGTCGCTCCTCGTGGCTATTCATGACGTCAATATATGTTATCGTGATAGTAGTATTGCGAGGAATGTCCTTCATGGCGACCACTCGTTGTTGCAATCCATTGAAATTTGTGGCTGCATTGGGAATGCAAGAATGGTCATACTTTGATGTACTGAATTTAACGTATGAATATATTTACTTTAAATAAAGACCAACTCCTATTTTCTCGTCAAAATTCAAAATTTCAAAACTGTTTGTTTGCATTCGACAGTAAATTTCCACAAGTTGTGAAAAATCTTGCAAATCGTGCACATTCGAACAATATTTTTCGGCAATTTCAACATTCTTTTTCATTCGGTCAGATAAATACTCGAAATCTAACCAATTGTGATATTTTACGATTACTAGACACTAAGTCATAAAAACATCTCCCATCCGGGCCCTCTCGTTTGGTAAATAATCCCAATTTGTCCTTTTATATAATTTAAATAGATACTTTGATAATTAAATGATAAAATAAACGAGTTGAGTCAGAAGGGAGATCGCACGAGTGTTGCACGAGTTTAAGTTGAGAACATTCGTATTTATGGATTTTCCACGATTTTTTCTGTGAATAAATAGTTTTTAATACTTGGCACATGCTGGAACAGAAATAAAGGATATTGCAAGCACTGCACTTTTTTAAAGGTCTAGAATATATATTACTCTAAATTACCTATCATTTCTCAAGCACCACGAGCAGTTAACTTTCAACAGTGATTTTTTTAATATGTGTACAAATGGAAATGAGGATTCGATAATGTCTCCACACCTGAATTGCATAATTTATTTTATTGCAAGTTATGTTAATTTAAAAATAAAAAATATCATGTCGAAAATTAATTATCAGAATTAGTAAAATTAAATTTATTAAAGAATAACTCCCAGAAAGTGCTCTTAGATCAGTAATCTCCTATACTGTTTGTCATATATCTGGAAGCTGTATTGAGAGAACTAAAACCATACTATGAAGGAAAGATCAATGTGGGGGCACACGCGGATGACGTGGATTTTATTTCTTCCGACAGGGACGCTCTGAAAAGCCTACTGGAGGTGATGCCAAATAGACTTGCTGAGTGGTTCCTCAATGTAAATGTGGAGAAAACAGAATTTACTGAACTAGCAAGACAGAAGTCTAAGCTGGATGAACATTGGAGAAAAGTAAAGAAACTCGGATCATTATTGGGAGACGAACAAGACGTGATTATGCGAAAAACACATGCAAACAGTGCACTACGCAGTTAAAGAAAAATTGACTAAAACGCAAAGGACTTAGCACAAAAACACGGATACGACTATACAATTCACTAGTGAAGCCAATACTCCTATATAACGCCGGAATTTGGGGACTTTCCGCTACAGACAATGACAACCTAGACTCTTTCCATAGAGATCATCTCCGACGTACTCTAGCCTCCAAGTGGCATTCAAGGTTGAGTAACAGAACAGTTTATGCCAGAACATCAAGCAAACCAATCTCGCTCGAAATTACCGAATGCAGATAAAGGCTGTTTGGACACATTCTAAAAATGGATTTGAATGCACCGGCAAACGCCGCTATGGAGGACTATTTCGAAGCTATGGGTCATGGTTTCCGTGGACGACTAAGAAATACTCTCCCGGGTACGCTGGATAGAGACCTAAAGAGGGCTGGTAAAGAATTGAAAGACGGAGACGATCTCGATACACTGCGGGACGTCACTTAAGATCGCGGGAAATAGAATAAACTAATTACTCTTATTGTTTCCTGTGCTGCACAAGCTTTGTCGTGATTCATGGCATCGCAAAAGTGCCTATAATAAGTGCTCTTCAGACTGCAAGCTTTCGTCAAGGTGCAGTTCTCTGTTTTTGCTGACTAAATTTCAAGAAAGGACAGGATCGGTGAGCATCAAACGAGATGCTTTCAAGAGTCTTCTTAAAAACAGTTGACTGAAAATAAGCTTGTAAATAATTAAAAAATTGGATTTTTGATAGCTTTCTGCTTTCATTGGCAAGAGTTGAGATAGGTCGTTTTATATGCGTATCCAACTCTGTCAACTGTGTTTTAATCGTCATTTCCAAACCTCTTTTAATTGGGAGTATAGAGTTTTTCAATAAATTATTTATTTTGTACTCCCTAACAGTGTCATTTTATTTGGCCTCCTATTTGTTGCATGCTCTTTTACTTTCTAGTATATTGTGAATAATCCAAAAACTTGAATAAGTAAATATTAATTATATAATCTTCTCCATCAGAAGTAGCGACTTCCTCTTTTCCTTTCGAGGTGCTGACAAACACTGGAGATGTTGTAATCACTCTTATTTGGTGATAAATCTCCTTTATTCTTCTTTTCAGTAAAGAGTCTTCCCTACGGTTTAACTTTGCTCCTATAAGAAGCAATCATCCTCTCAAGAGTTTTCTTTATAGTAAGTGATTGTATGTATGCATGTGTTCTCTCACTGATATAAAGCAAACGTAGATATTGTAAGCATTTCTGCATGAAGAATCGAAAAAACTTCTTTTGCAGACACCACTTCGGTGTTTTAAGTCCATAAGGAATCCAAGAAGCATAAGTTCACATAAAACAAAAATTGAGCTCAATCGTCTTCCAAAATTGTTACGGGAAAAGTATAATCTTTGTTTGTTGGCTGGTCGAAAGTGCATCTTGTATTCTATTAATTTTGCTCGGATTCTATCGTCCACCATTTCATATTCAAATGGCACAATATCAACTAGTCCAATGTAATATTTTTACAGTCAAAGAGGGTGTTCATTAATTGCTTTGACCAGATTCACTCCATTCAGTTTTGTATTTGCTAGCCTTTTAATTCCCGTGATTACTTCTTTGTATTTGCTAACCTTTTAAATCGAGGATTATTTTCAGGATTTCCAGTTTAACTTTCAAGTACTCCCAGATACTTATATCAATCAATTTTGTCAAAAACTTTTACCTCCGTTGTTAACAATGCAGTGTTCACGGTTGATTTTTACAGATTTTTCTCCAGCCCAGCTGCACGGAAATAGCGATTCACCTTTTCCATCATTGGAACAGTAACATCCTCATTTTTGAGACGTTTAAGTCATCGATTAAGAGAAAATGATTAAATGAATGAATTTTTTATTAAAACGGAAAAGCCGAAAAAATAGAGAGAAAGTTAATGAGACAACGTATGCCTGTTCTCCGTTGTTTCCCTCTTTTTTTTAATTCGAGAGGAAAAGGCTCTCTCAATAACACTTCCAACCGTTTCCGTCCCGTCTTCCATCTCTTGAGGGATGGGTTGGTCTAGCTGGAGTCCATTTGCCAATTTGATGGCATATCGTCTCGTCTTTTCGATCTTAGTGATAATGCCATCCCTCTCAGCAGTAGGGTACCATCCCTCGAACCGGTAGGTAAGCAATGGTTCGACGCATGTTTTATAAACATATAAAAACGTTTCCGGACAAAGCTGGAAGTGAATTATGCTTCTGAGAATTTGAGCGCATTTCCTTCTCCTTGAGTCGATGTATCTGAAGTAAGAGCCCTTGGATCCAACTTCAACCCCAAGGTATTTCAGGTTCTCCGTTGCTGTAAACCCATAGAGGTTTCTCGGGGGTTTTCGTTTAGCTCCCTGTTTTGCAATCCAAGTGGCGGTGCACTTTTCTTTTGCGAGCGTCAGTCCTTTTGAAATGCACCACTCTTCGACTCTTGTCACGTATCCTTTTAATTTCCTCCACGAGATGTCTTTTCTCCACAAAGCATCCGTTATTAGTATGTCGTCCGCGTAGATCATGAGACGACTGGTAGGATCTTTCAGTTTTGGAATATCAGCAACGTAAATATTAAAAAGCAGAGGGCTCAATACCGAGCCTTGAGGTACCACTCTTTTAAGATCGACAGATTCCGACAAACGGTTTCCGCTATGACCTCCTCATTGATAAATAGGTCTTCAGCCAATTGACCGTTCTAGACCCGGGTTTGATTTTGGCGACACTTTCCAAGAGGCCCAGGTGCCATACGCTGTCAAAAGCTTTTGAGACATCGAGGCAGATAGCAATAGTCGCTGTATTGTTAGCAAGACTAAGCGAGATGACTTTCTCGAGTTCTCCGAAACAATCACCACAGGATCTTTTTCGTCGGAATCCCCACTGCTCCGCTGCAAATGCTTTTTGTTGCAGCTACAATGATTCCCAGTTGAATGAATGAATGAGAAAATGATTTGTTGAGAACAACGGACTAACTTAAAATAATATTTACTTAACGATTGCTTATTTAATCAAAATGTAAATTTTAATCGGAATAAATCCACACCAATAATTATTTAGCGATAGTTATAATTCGGGTGATTGATGACTCGTGTGTGCATGAAAAATGTAGTAATAAGCATTCCAATCATAAAGAACCCGAGTATGACCGCAGTCGCAATTTTATAAGGAAGAAATTTGTCGTAAGTCTAACAGTACAAATAAGTAGAAAAACATAAACTGTCGAATTTGATTGTTCACATTTCATAAAAACCAAAAATAATGTTACAATAAGAGATGATAAAAATAAAAGAAAAGATGTATTTCTATATTAGTTAAATATTGAAAACAACCTTTTTTTGTATTGTTGAAGTGTGCAGCTAATAGAGCAGTTAGAATTGTCAGACTCCAAACAACAACAATTATTTGTAGGCCTATTCCAATAACCAATGGAAACATGATTTAAAGTGCCAGTTATTGAATCGCTGAATTATTAATAACTAATTTAAATATTCTGCTAGTTTATGTAAATTCAAATTAAATAAAAAATTGATGTTTCTAGTTTTTTTAAGATTAAAAAAAGAAAGATTTCTTAGAAGTACATTATCACTTTCTTTGCCAATATCTATACCATTTTCAGTTCAATTCTGACATTTTTATATCAATTTCCACAAAACAATATTCAAATTTGACAATGCAATATTTAATTTAATTATTCCGATATTCAATATACACCCCTCGTCACCGAAAACCGGACAAGCTATTTTTGATGATTTTATTAATTAAATATGAAAAATCAAAAACTTACGCTTAAATCAAAAACTTACGCTAAAACGATCATCGAGAACGGACATGGCTTTTCCAACGCATATCAATAGCCATCTTGCGTGGGAATTGCCATTCCATCTTGTCCTCCTAAACATTTTGACTTTAATTTAAACACTTGTGTTTCAAAAAAAATATCTTTACTTAATAATATTAATTATGTTATTATAGAACTTATATTTAAAGCAGAATTTCAATTTATTTATGAGATGTAAAACCGGACAAAAATAAAAACAAGTCATTTAGTAGTTAATATGCCCACCATTTGCACTGAAAATTTTGTAACATCTATTTTTCATAGACATTGCTAGTTTTTCAATAATTCTGGTGATATATTATGTCGCGAGCGCGAGCCGCACATATCGACTTTTTTAAAGCTATTAAATGGAACAAAAAATATCAAATAACGTTAGTACCATTGAGATAATATTCCAATATATATATATATAAAATCTATCTATATAATTTATACGGCGTACCAGAATCATACAACATTTTAATACCGTTGCACGCTTAGTTTCGTTTTGTTGTAACAATGTCACAATCGAACCAAAGATGCTTTATTCAAGATCAATTTGAATATCAGGAATTAAAGAAAGTCCTGTCTGGGAGATTCCACAGACAGATGACAGATTCCGGAGACGAAGGCTTATTAAGAAAGCCGAATCTTTTGTGTTTATTCAGGGACACCTTTATCTGAAAGATGGAAACATTAACAAATTAGTGATTTCGTTGGACGATACTAAACAAATTGGACGATTATATGATTTTTTTGTTGGCTAAAAATTTTTTTGTATTTAAAAAAATAAAAACATGTCTAATTATTTTTTGTCTAACTATTCGGTGATTAGATAACTATTGGATTTATAAGACGTCAGCCATATACTCATACATGTCAAGCTATTTTAACGATTTTCCGAAATTTTCTATCATTTAAAATATTTATCAAATTATCAGAATTTCCATTAAATTTATTTGGCAGTGTATTTTTTTTAATTTATAAAATTTAAAGAAAACTTTATAAAACAAGTTTTTACATATTTTAGTGTGACATAAATATTTTGTTACCTTTCCAAATCTTTCGGACTCCAGCGCCCGTAAAAATCAGCGCTTCGATGGCTTTTTTTCTTTTTGAAAAAAAACTAAGTCCATTTTAAATATAATTAAATGTGCGCGTCGCGCTCGCGTGCTCGCTGCGCTCGCGACATATTATTCTATATTTCTGTTAATTTGTCCTTTAGTTCATTTTTGTTTTTGACTACATTTTTTGATAATTCTCTCTTCATTTCTGCCCATAGATGTTCTATGGGCGTTTAAATCCGGTGACTGAGCCAGCCATTGAAGTAAAATAATGTTTTTTTAATATAATCTTGTACTATTTTAGATTTATGGCAAAGTGCATTATTCTGTTATAAAATTAATTAGTCTATCCCGAATTTTTTGGCACATTCAAATATATTATTGGATAAAATATTAGTATATTTTGCGCTATTTAGGATTCCATTAATAAAAACAAGATTACAGACTACTTTATATGAGAAACTGCTTCAGACCATTACTTTTCCACCAACGAATTTTACAGTTGGGATAATATTGCATTTTTTGTATGCAGAACCATTTTCTCTATACACTATTTGATGCTTATTGGTATTAAAAATATCAAAAGACCATTCATCAATAAAAATTACCGACTTCCATGTCTCGTCGGAAATGCTTAAAAATGATTTCGTAATTTTACGTCTTAAAATTATGTTTTTTGTGGATAAAAGAGGTTTTCTTTTAGCAGCTCGGACATATAATCCTTTCTTATTTAAATTTCGAAATACTATTCTTGTTGAAATTTTTTTTGAACATAGTTTTAATTTTGATAGTAAGAGTTTTGCACTTTTATTAGAAGTATTATTTGATAGTTCTACTAAAATCAAAATTTCTTCCTCTGTCGATATTTTTTTTTCAGTTCCCGGATGTCTGTTAATTGATCCAGTTTTTTTGAATTTCTGAATCACATCTGATACAGTTGATTTTGAGACTCCTATACTTGCAGGAATCATTCGATAAGTCACATTATGATTATAAAATGCAATAATTTGTCCTTTCAGGAAATCTAAAAGGTGACTTCTTCTTTAACTATACATTTTTAGCTTCTTTTCAACGACTTTTAGATCTATAAAAGTTTTGTCCGGTTTTACATGTCATAATTTTTTTTTTTAAATTTCAAATCAATGTTAAAACAAATTAATCAGAAATTAATCGGCCAGCAAGCCGGATGGAACAGCTGTTCCCATAATTAAATTGAAATTCTGCTTTAAATATTAGTTCTATAATAGCATAATTAATAATTAATATACAATTATTATTAAGTAAAAATATTAAGCATAAGTTTTTGATTTTTCGTATTTAATTAATAAAATCATAAAAAATGGCTTGTCCGGTTTTCGGTGACGAGGGGTGTAGATAATGTTTTGAATTTAAAAAAGTTGACAATTGGAGTCAACAACTTTTAATTCAGTTTTAATTTAATTCTTTTAACGGCGTAATCTTAAAGCTAGTATCCTCCACAAACTAGCGAGTAATCTTTAGACCATTTCCGTTCGGGAAAATTTCAGTGAATAATGTCAGAGAGATAACGAGAAGCCGAGCGAGGAGATAGGAATGCCGGAAAGCCCAGATCGGAATAGGAGCTCATGCCAAGGCCGCTTCAGCGCATCGATAGAGATGCCTAGCCGGGATCGTCGAAAGTCAGATCAGATTGCAAAGTGAGCTTGTACCGAGCCCAAGGATATGGTTAAAGTTTGACAGAAGGTCACCCCTTTGAAAACAGGGTGCATATCTTAACGTGTAAAGGATCTTGGGGGCGGAAAAATAGTTTCGAAAAGGAAAAAAGCCACATGAGGCTCGATGTCTTTAGATAGATTTGAGATTTTTTCAGACAGTGACCCGTGAAGAATGGAAGACCCATGGGAGCACCAGAATCGTCAGATTCGTTTTGGCTGTAATTTAAACGTCGGAAAGAATACTTCGGCATATGGAAGTTGCGAGTGCGAACAGAGTTGGATTTAGATGAATGCTCACAATTTCGGATTTTTTAAATTTTTTTACATTAACAATAATTTTTGACCTGTGAAATATTTGATTTAGATAGTCGTACTATTTGGAGTTATTCGTTTGTTAAAAACTTCACTGGGGATCTCTTACCTTCCGGTCTTAGCGTGGCGTTATGGGGTCCACCATGTCAGTTGGAAAATTCCAATCGGATATGGCAACGCTCAGGAGGCACTTAATGCCTACCGAAGAAGGACTTCTAGCTCTCAGACCCTGGGACATCGTCGTCTCAGGTCGATCATGCGGACAGGATCGAACCTTTCAGAAGGATCTCCCTCGTTTGGATCGGCGATCACGGGAATAACTATAATTAACTGGCTTTGCCCGTGTTTGGTCTTTAATAAAAATAAATAAAAAAACTTCACGATACGCTCGACTAGCCTCCGAATAGCAAGCCATTTCCTCACAGCGCGATCGACAAAGGTTCCAAGAGTTAAAATGACTTTCTTAAGTCGTGTCTTATCATTTATATATCCGTCGACCGAGCAAACAAAACGAAAAACAGAATGTTGATCAGCAAGCGCTATAACAACTAAATTTACAAATGCTGGAAAAATCAATAAAACGATATCAGTCTTAATACTAATGCAGGAAAAAACGCTTCTGACGGTCATGAACGTATATGACCAACAATGGATATAGCAATAAAATGTCCTGAAGAAGTCGAAAATTTTTACTAGAATCTTGACATGGCTATAGGCGATATGCATGCTCCTCCTCTCATTTTCCTTTGCAGATACGGGAATGAAAAAGTGGGAACACGTCCTAAGGATGAAAATTTTATCGGAGTTCATAGTAGAGGAACAAGCAACTCAAATGGCGCAGGTTTGGCAAATTTCTGCAGTGCATTGGACCTTTGTTGTGGAGCACGGCATTTACCCCCAACAAGACACATGACAAGGTGCGTGGGATAAATACATAACGAATGTGGAGATTGTACCTATTTGCAATCAAATTAATTACATCATTTGTAAGCGTAATCTCAAATGCATATTGATGGACTCAAATTTCACGAAGTAATACTTCTATCGAGTGGGCATAAAGCAGTTTTCACTTGATTTAAATTTCATTTAAGTTAGAATTTGATCAAAAACAGTAGAAACACTCCTCTGGAAATCTAACCGTGCCAAACTGACATGCAAAGGATTCTACGCACAATAGATTTAATAAGAGTCGATAAATTTGTCTTAAAATTAAATTTAAATATAAACCTGATGATCTCTGGACTTGATTATCAGACAGAATTAAAAACATGCTTGGTCGTTGCTAAAGAGTGTTTCAAGAAAACCGAAAACTGCCTATCTATATTACAAAAATTGGCATTCTATCATGAAACAGAAAAAGCTTAGATTTCGTATAGAGAATATAAAGCATGCAAATATCAAAACAGAACTAAAATATAAGAGGAACTCCATTCTACGGGATATAAAGAGTAGAATACGCCTGCTTCATCAAAGATCACTTGAAGAGTATGGCGAAAAAGTTGAACAGCTCAATTATGGCCCAAAAATGTTCCGAGATATTTGATTGCTAAACAGAACGAACAGGCCTAAGTAGTTAATTCCACACAATGACTATGAAAGAAAAATGTTTGATAAAAAAGAGATGGCCGGAAAAATTGTTGTCTACTTTGAATCCCTTTTCAAAAATGACATTGAGCATATATCTAAGTTTTTTTTTGAGATCATAAATGTCTAACTGTTCCAATTACTATCACAAAGATGCAAGTTTCTCTACGGAAATTGAATAATGGTACGAGTTTGGGTATTGATGTAATTAATGGAGAACTTTTAGAATATTCGCCAAGCTTACTCGCTCATCAGTTATGCGACATACTAAACGGCATATTCACGGCATATACCAACGTTTCACATGGACAAGGAGTCCAAAGGGACAGAAACCAGGGAAATCGGTTGGACCATTAAAAAAATCTCAGACTTATAATTCTCTTATATCTTTACGATAACTATTTTCGTTAATTGTTCTTCACAGAATCTCTATTATCGTAGACAAATTCTTGTCTGTGGGACAAAGTGGGTTCAGTAGGAGAGACAAGACTGTAATCTACTCGTAGTGTTTTCTGCAAACCAATCATTTCAATTGGTTACTGATAGGAGTCACCATTTATACACTTAGTATAGTTGTCAAAAATAGCATTACGTGTCTACGACAACGCTAGTTCATTTTTCACGATTTGGGCCTTCCCTCTGTCCCCTGCAACTAGAATTTAACAATTAGTAGACGAGTGCTGTTTGGGAACCCGAAAATATATCCTCTGTTTTTTGACTAAACATCGGTCATAAACTGGAGTAAAACAGTACATTTCTCTCGGTGCCTTGCTTTTCGACCTGGCAATTGACTAATCATTTTTGGACTGTCCTTCTGGGTTTTAAGCATTTTGGCAAAACTTTGTTTTTAAAGATGACGAATTTTGCAGACTGGTTTTTAGGACTCATTCAAACCTTTTGCTAACTACAGACAAATTAAAGAAATTAACTGGCACGAAATCTTGGCTTCAGAACTATTTAAGATTTTGAAACTCTTGCTTAACATGTACAGTGTGGCCTACCTCCACTGCACATGAAAACAACGGTACCTCGCTAAACGCATTCCAAGCAGCATGAACGGCGACTCTACTCGAAAACAATTCATTCAGAACTGGTTTTTTTCTCCGACTCGAATTTCATCAATACACAGTTTATAACTGCCGCTGCATAACCATAAAAGACGTGGAAAGACTACTTTTTCTCTTAAGTTTCTCTCCATACTTTACCGTCCAGATTGCTGGCATACCCTCTATCTCTGAACAAGCAGGTCTAGACCTTGGCAAAGAAGCAAAACCAAACAAAATGACTATATTTCCTTTTCGAGCAGGCCTTTCATTCTTGTAAGAGACAACGTGCACACGTTCTCATCTTCAAATATCATCCCATAGGAAGAACGACCAGGGCACATTCCGAATAACGCTGAGCTTGCCACAAAAATAAGTACAAAATTCTCTCGGATCATCACTGTTTTACGCCTGTAACATTTGATACATGCCGGTAGCATTCGAATTCTTACGGGTATGATCACTGAACTCGAGAGGAGGATTGTTTTACGTAGTAATGAGAAACGCGGGTCATCAAGACATTCAAACCTATAATCACCCTGAGTCAAGACCGCTAATTTTTTTAGATTATAATCACTCTGAGTCAAGACCGCTAATTTTCTATTTCGAAAAAACGAAATAGGGATTTTAGATTCAATAGTTTTTTTAACCGAAACGGTCCTTTCCATAATAAATAAACCAATTACAAAATAATTTTTTACAAGAAAAGTTTTTTTTAACTGAAACGGTCCTTTCCACAATAAATAAACCAATTACAAAATAATTTTTTACAAGAAAAATATCAATCAATATAAAATAGGCGCAGAAATATCATCTAAAATGAAAAAAATAACATTTCTCACCACCAGCCTCATTTATAATAGAAACAATCAGTTTCTTTGCTACGCGACGTAATCGTTGTAATTCAACTGAAAACATAGCCAGAGCAGTAGAACAGGCCACAGCCGTATCAAATGTTAATTTAAGCTAAAATAAGCAATAGAAACCAACTTGTTGAGTAAACTTAGAGTTAACCAACAATGTCCTTGTATCTGGAAGTGCTCTTTTAACATCCAGATCCTACATAAATAAATCACCCAATCCACACCATAATAAAAAGTGATTTAACCACTATAAACTGATCGGTAATCTCAGTTGGTTTAAGAATAAGTATGTGTTTGTCCTTTACAGTGTAAAGAACTTGTTCATAGTGATCAAAGACATCTTGGCTCATCTCAACAACAACAAGCCGAGCAACACCTTACAGGTGCAAAAATATTACTAACCACGCTGTATTCGATGACTTTCAAAATATTTTGGATTTTCTGAAGTTACTTTTCCAGTAACAATTCCCAAATGGAGACAAAAGTTTCTCACCATTAAAAAACGACGAGAAAACTGTCAAAATATTTTTTAACTGTAAACCAAATCAACCAAGTCCTCTTCAGAAAAGGAATGCCCACTGCTGTCGTCATCAAAATCACCCTCTTTGAGTGGCGCGTCATATGAACAAATATGAAAATCAACGGCCTCAAATATCTGAATATTAAAACAAACCTCATAGTGAAAGAAATGTCGATAAAAAACAATCCATGACAGTTTATATGTCTAAAGTCATTATAACTGTAATTACTCGATTAATTCTATCCAATTCTGAGCAGAAAAGTCTGTATAGTTTGTATAGACTGTTGTAACCAGAAAATGAACAAAGCAACAACAAATATATCCGCAAAGAAAAAGTTTTGCAAACACTTTCTACCATAATAGTAAATATAAAGCAAAAACCAAGATATGCTGACTCCTCTAATATATTTGTGACTACGTGGGAAAGATTTTCTCGAATATTAAAAGTGTCTTCCACCAGGACAAAAGTCTCCCGGCAGATAAAGAGAATTATATTTCCAGCCAAGCATGAGAACAGATTCGAGCTACTTGCAAGATGAACAATCACTGATTCCATAAACACTCTCTGTCCTAAAAACTCGGCGTGTGAAGGATTTTCTTTATTTATTTGTGAATATATCCACCTGTCAATTGGTAACTAAACTTATTTGCAATTTCTTACCTCGTTAAAGACTTGCAAATTTTCAAAAACAAGGGCATGAGCTAAATTTTCCCGCCACTCGCTTGACTCAACGTAAGTAAAAGTCTGGATTATTAAGAATAAAGGTATGGACCAACGAGAATTAGAAGAATCAAAGCACAACTCGGAGTCACAAATGGTTGGTTCTTATAAGACATGACTAGAAATATACTTTCGAGTGAAAATAATCGTATTCCACAACCAACGAGTATAAAATAAGTGGAATATAAACCCGTTCTCTGAAATAAGCACGGAAAAGTGTCGATATTTCAACACATGTTAACAAAATAATATCTTCGATATAGCATAGCTGATCTATATAGGACGAAAATAACGTGCAATTATTCTTTCTGTCCTGTTCCAGGTGAAAAGACTCAGATAGAATTGTATTTTTAATAAAACGGGTAAACCCTCCAAGATAGGTGAGGAGATGTGAATCACAAAGTAGCTTAACTATGATTGGATCAGAGACTAAAATAAAGTCAAAAATCAACCTCTGAAAATATTTAGAAGCACATGCCGAATTACGGCCTGAACCATTGTATCAGGGTGATTAAAAAACTTGACCGATTCTGTAAATAAGGGAAATTCATTAGAAATCTTAAATATGGATAATATGTCACCTCGTTGTAAAAGAATCCGGCGGTGTCATTAGAAAAATGTAATGAAAGTACTTTTAAGAAGGATATATAATGATTAATAGCCTAAAGAATATTTGTATCAAAAATATAATTATTACCTCCTCCTCGCGAAAGTCAAAATTATAGCTGATAAGATAATTAATTGTGTTGTTTGAGAGAAGTAAATCTAAATAATCAGATTTAATTACAGAGGATTTGTTTGTTTGTAAGACTTTCAAATATAATGCAAAGATTCTGAAGCAAGCAGAGGGCAATCTCAGGATTATCAACAAGAATGTCTTTCATTATCGTAATAATGTTCATCTGCATAAATTGGCTGCATATGTTAAAGGATATTTAAAATCACTTTGATATTCCTTCTGACTGATTAGTTCCCCAAAGGAATATGCGGGTTACTTCATAAATTGTATTCGATATTGCTGTGCTGTCTGCGAGTTTGCCACATGAGAGCAATTCCATAAGTTCGCTGATCGTCAAAAAATAAATAATACAAAAATCTTTCTACAGAGGTAGTTTGCTTAGGCCTCCTCAGAAAACTGGGAATCATCGTAGCTGCAACAAAAAGCAAAAAATATAATTTTAAATCAAAATATTAAAAATAAAAAAATAATCAAGCAATATTACATTTCAATCAAGCGACAAAAGTATTTGAATTTATGAAAAATAAATACGTTCAGAGGAAAGATATTCAAAAACACAATCTACCTTTAGAATTTACAAATAAAACTTAAGATAATTTGGGGATTGAGCTTATTGGTTTATTCTGAAAAAGGATTTAGAACGTAACCCTAGATTTTATAGAACTCGTCGAGGACAAGTTCATATTTGTCTGATAAGTACCAAACCATATGTCACTGCGGCAATCACTGAAGAATTGTTATATTAAAGATATGGGGAAAGGTTAATGGCTCCAAATCGATTTTTTTCTGTTTTCACATCTCATAACTTAGTCTAAACAAGCAATTAAAAAATCATTTATAGCATATTGAGCTGAAATGCGCTTATTTAATATTAAATGGAAAAAATACGACTTCATCTCAATGTTTCACTCATTTGGACATGTAGAAAAAAATAAATTGAGGGCACAAAAACAAAGTCATAATGTTATTAGAAAAAAATAGAGTCAAAAATAATTAAAGCTATGATGGTCCTAGACAATCAGTACATCTCTCCATGCTATGATGATAGTTTTCCACCTGAAGATATATTTCAGAAAAGTTGAACTCCATCCTTAACTTTTCTGAACATTCAGCTACAATTCTTTGTGAGTCGACTTCGCTGTCTATCAAAAATTAATGCAATAAATTACCAATAGTTAAATGAGCTGCAATAACAAGCTTAGAGTGTGTAAGGGACCATGCTCGTATATTATGGCATGAACGAACTCCAGAAACGCTGCTGAGGCATTTCCAAAGTAAGTTATAGTCAACTCCAACGGGGACCGCTAAAATTGAAAAATCAAAATACCTTCCATAAGCACAAAAAATATGTCTCTCATGACTGTATAAGTGCTGATTACCACCAAAATTGAAAAAATAAAAGTACAAATTGGATCTACGATTTTTAGATTTGGCTAACATCATTTAAAGACAATTACTTTGAAATATATAATCAGAGCCGCAATAAAAACACCGATACTCTGAATTAAGTCTCCGATTACATGAATGAACGCAGCCGAGAGTCCAAGATGTTTTCCATGGCTTCTATGTGAATGTTCTTCTCCTGAATATAGCATAATTTACTACCCTGTTGAATCACATCGACTGATTTTGGCAATTCGTGGGAATGTTCGTGGCCGTGATGCAACACTGTAACCAATCTAAACACTTTATAAAGTGTACTCTACATTATATTGAAGAATAATCCAGTTGATGCTATAATAACCATAATATTTGGGTTAATGTCATATTCGTTTCTCTTAATTCTGATAACAGCAGCGTATACGAATACGACAGTTAAGTTGATAAGTAACATTATGGAAAGTAGTGACGCAAGTACCTCTGTGAGTTTTAAAAGTATAAATACCTATTCTATACCAACCAAAACTGAACTTTTTGGTAGAAGGTCGTGAGTGGAATACTAATGACAAGTAGCTCACCCCAACGCTGATGACATCAACCAGCATATGTGAAGAATCTGTCATGATTGATATACTATTTGAAAGAATTCCACCTATTTTAAGAATCATTGATGTACCTATGAATTCAACTAATGTGAACGTAGCAGACAAAATCAAAGCAATCAGAAGTTTCTTTTTCGCAATTCTTGTTTTGTTGTCAATTTCTCGAGGTGGATGGCAAGAACAATTGTTCGCCAGTGAAGTTGTTTCTGTAAAAATCATAGAACCAGAATTCAAATTCAGCATGGTATATAAATCAGACTGGTTACCGCGAAAAAAGATAAGATAGCTATTCTAAACTAGCATAATTTAACGATTGAACATTAATTAAATAATCGATTGAGTGGCAAGTGGTTTTAATAATAATAATAAACCGATTAATTTTAATTCATTAGAACATTGTGAATAGATTCGCCTTTTCCAATTTAACCGCTTTTTAATTCTTTCTACTCGGTTAGGCCAAAAATTTACCGAAAAACAAGAAATTCATTAATTAGTAACGGTTTCGAATATATAAATGATTTATTACGGTATTTAAATTATTCTAGCAGTTATGTCTATTCTTAGAAACACGAACTTAATGATTTTTAACTGATCGAAGCAAATTTAAAGATTATTTAAGCTAATCGTTTGTCTATTCTACCATTTATTTTATTAAGTTAATTTTATTTCATTGATGTTAATCTGATTGTTGTCTGCTGAAAATTAATCTCCTCTTTTTAGAGGAGGAAGTAACCAACACCACTCTTTGATCCTCTGTCTTCAAGTTAGTTGCGATTCTTTTTCCCACACTATCTACATTTTCTTCGTACAAATGACTTGCTTCAATTAAGAGGCTACTGGCTGAATTATCTTTTCATCAGTGATTCTGATCCCGTATTTGTGCTCAACAATTATACTCTCCAGTGTTTTCTTTAACACAATTGATTTTATGTAACTCCAAGTTCCGTCATCGATAGCCAACTTTTCGATGTATTTCGTGAAAAATCTGTAAACGAACTCGTCCCAGGTCTAAACCAGTGGGATTATTCTCACATGAGCGTCGTAAAGAATAGACAACTCCCCGGCCAGTAGATCTTATTTATGGCATTTCTCGACCTTGACCTGCTTAGGTGGTCCTGAGAAATGATTTCCACATCGATGAGAGTAATTTCGTTCTTAATTTTGTGGTACGAAAATATGTCAGACTTGTTGCACTGAATATTCGAGTCTGTAATTATTTGGGAATCGACTCGTATTTCGACATTTTGTGTGAATGTAATTGATTGGACAGGATAAACCTTTAATTTTTTGACTTTGCGGATTGCGTACTTCATACATAGATGCAAATGAATACATCTCAGGACCTCTTTATGTCTTCTGTTGTAATCACTTTTGAGCATTTTTCAACACCGGGTTGCCAAATGCCCAACAGTTTTTTTGCTTCTCATACAATGATTGCAAAATGCTCCCTTGGTTGAAAAGAATAGATTCCTATCCTCCAGTAGACAATATAGTGCCTCACTTCTGGGGGAAACATTTCCTCTCTAAAGCCAGCCGCTGGTCATTTAGACATTTGAATAATATGGAATGCAGAGCTTTACATTTGATTTTCTTGATTAACTAATTCATGTTGGCGGTTGTGATAGACTTCGCACAGATGCTTTCTCTGCTCTGAATACCATATTTGGGGCTAGAAATCCTGCGATCATGGAAAGGGCAATTTATTTGTTTTAATTGATCGCAGAATCCCCGACCTCCTCAGGCAAACTAAAGACATTCTCTTAAGGCCACCCAAAATTGGAATAGCATAAATTCACTTTTAAAAACACTCGACGTTAATCCTTTTCAAAGGTTTTTCCTGCATAAATACAGCCGCTCTTTGTTCGCCGGCTTTAATTGCATTTTGAGGAAGACAAGCAAGCCCCTTTTGCAGGTCGATATTTTCGAATTCGGTGGGCCTACAGGCCCCAAAACTCCACCACAGCGTTCTCATAGAAATTGTGTCGGGACTAGGGAGCAGAACCGGGCAAAGATGAGGACCCTCCTCAGAGAAGCCGGGATCACCTGATTAATTAGTTCTATGTTTTGGACGGCGATCTTGGTTTTAATAATAATAATTAATTACTACTGAATTAATTTAAATATATTTCATGTTGCTCCAAAGTGATGGTAATTCACTTGTATATATTAAAGAAAATACATTTTCCAAAATATGCTCTGATGCTGAACATAAAAAGGAGTCTAACTTTATACGGCAATCTCTTTCGTACTTTTACGAGGCTTTTACTCGTTTTAGGTTGACTTAATTTTATTTAATGAAAATTTATTTACATAAGCTAATTAAAATTTGACGTCAATTTGAATAGTTTTGATGAAATGTGCATAGCTTTTGGCGGAGGAAAGGAATCAACAATTGTCCTATATTTATTCATGAGTGCGTGGAAGCGACAGTTAGTAAAGTCTACAAACTTAACTTCTAGTGCGGGTTCTTTATCAAAAATAGAAATATTAATTCTTCACATTTCCACCGGACCCGAATTTCCAGAATTAACAAATTTCATACAAGAATCTGTTAATAGGTTAAATAAATATATTTAAACAAAGATTTAATTTAAAATACGTTCACTACTGTGGGAACTATAAAGAATCACTATATCAGTTTACTAAAGACAACAGAAAGATAAAGGCCGTATTTATGGGAACAAGGGGAGACGACTTTGGTAAAGACACAAATGTTGTAATTTTTTCAGAATATTCGATTGCTCCGTTTATGCCTTGTGATGAAGGTTGGCCTCCTTTAATTAGAGTGAATCCAATTTTGTCGTGGAACTACAGAGAAGTCTGGAATTTTATTGAACGTTATAATATTGATCAGTGCCAATTGTATGAAATGGGGTTCACTTAACTGATTAAGTAAAAGATATTCTTCGATTGGTGAAAAATATACGACTCAGAGAAATCCTAACCTTGTCACTTCTCTTAATGGAAATACAAACTATATCAAAGCTTCAAAACTTGAACAAGTGGGGACCGAACGTATTGGACGGGCTAAAAAATCTGAGTAAAAATAGTATGATAATGTCTTTTTATTTATTTTATCTCATTAAAATTATTTAAAAAAGTATTATCTGAGTAATTAGCTTTTGGTCTAGTTATACCGGGCAGGTAAATGGTCGAAAATCCGTTGCTAAACTCTAGTCCCGGGTTCGATTCTCAGAAGCTGTCTGTACCGAAAGTTCCAATTGGGTTTGACTAGTGACGCCGTTATTGACATACCATTACAAGCGAATTCCAAGCACTATCTGGACTTCGGTACGTCTTAGCTTCCTGTCACACTGAACGGGTGAAGAACTTAATCAATTATTTGCAGAATTTTGTTCATCGTACCTGGATGAAAAAATGATGAATAATTTTTCTACAAATGAAAAAATGCAATTATTTAGAAGATTGTAATTTACTTTTTGAAACCACTTCATTTCACCTTTCTAACCTTTATTCCCCATACGGAAAACGTGTTGAAGAAATGGAATAAGAAACTAAACTTTCTTAAAGCATTTCTTGGAAACTTGAACAGCCACACTTGAATAAAAAGAAAACTCAAAAGACAAGAGAAATTTATCTATGCCTCAACTAGAAATTAATTAGAATAACCAACTTACTTGTTATCTCTTGCTCTTGAAAAATTCTGTGTCTGGTACAAGCGAAATCTTACGTGTTGTTGTTTAGTTATACAAATTCATTTTAAAAAAAACCTGCTTATATCTTGATGTGAACTCCTCCTGAAAGAGAAAATAACAATGTTATTATTCATAATATATTTAGAGCAGGATGGACAAACGCGTCGGAGAGGGAGACCTTCGATGGAGAGTCTTGCCATCGCAAAAGGGACTGAGTGCACGACCCGTAAGGACTAGGTTAAATCTACTCTTTCCCAAGTGCTGGGAAGAGCTTCCAGGATGTCCAGGAATTTTTGACCTATTTTTCTTCAATGCTTCAAATTACGTTTTTGCGCGAATTTGTCTCTGAATGCACTGAAGAACCTGGCTAAAACTTCTTTTCAGGCTTGCGAAGGAAAACTTTTTCTGCGATTACGCCGTCAGGATGCTCATGTTCTCAACAAAACGAGCACCAGAGTAGCGAGTTAGCCCTATTTTTGCAGGTTAGCAAGGTATTAAGTAGACATCCCTACTCTCTGAGAATTGTTTTTTCCTCATTACGGACCGCAGAATGACCCGAAATATATCTAGGTGGCAACTCAGGACTGACGTTATGAGTTGCATCAATTGTGCAATATCTTACGCGATCGTGCGTAATGCTCCAGAGACAATGGACGATATTTATCTCTATTTGTACTTGGCACAGACAACCTATGAAGGAATCACACAGAAGCTTGGGACAAAGAGTTGATGGAAATTTCGTCGAGCACACCCTGCCAAATGGAATTTTAATGAATTGAAATGTGTGCAGGCAAAGAGGATGGAGTTGATTGTTTTTTATCAGAAGAAGCTCTCAACCCACGAATTTCGGTGTCAGGGAAGGCGAGAGAACAACTTGTCTCAGTTAAATTCCAGACTGTTCTATTGGCGGTTGCATGGAGAGACGAAGGAGGTTACCCGCATGAGGCCAAAATGCCTGACACATGAGGAAGTATGTGGAAATCAGGTCCACTATGAGTAAGTCGTTTTGCTTTTGTATATCTGATACTCTCATGATTACCAAGTTTTGTGGTGTCTGACATCCGTTAGAAGTTCAATGAAGTAGTAACCCATTTCTCTCACTGGAAGACAATTGGGATCAATGAGATGTATAATTTATTTCTAAAAAACTGCAAACCACTTCATGATTGTATGTTTCGAGCAATTGAAAGTTTGCACTTGACCCTGGCTCGATTCCAGAAAGGTTATTTTCCGGGGTCACTTATGTGATTCCTTAAGTAAATAACTCGTCTGCTCCGACAGTGATTATCCGACATTTTTTTACAAATTGAACTCGCATCAATGAACGCAGCCGCGCAACCACACTCAGCGGACTGGTTAAATGCCGTCCCACTATCCTCAGCCGGTTTACTCTTGTATGATTAGTCAGTTCGACTCGGTACCTGTCTTCGACTAGGAATCCCTCTTTGCCATCCCCACCCGTGCAAGTGTGGGCAGTTGATAGACTCTGATGCCCTCCACCCTCATTCCTGCCGGTTAAGTGCTAGACGTACTCCGAGACACCCCAATTTGAACAACGTCGTCAAACGGGGCCTTAATGCGCAAGCTTCCCTTATGTTCTGGAGCTCACTGGTCTTGATCGCGGAGACGGTAAGCGTCGGACAGAATGACGGTCTTTCCATACAGCGAGGGGAAGTTTCTCGTATAGGATGTAACCTGTGCGGACAGTTATTAAGTCTGCGTTGTGTCCTGGATTCATGAGAAAGTAAACGCTTTAAACTGAACAATGGATTCTTATGCGAATCTGAAAACAATTACTTTTAATTAAGTCTTTAATTTGTTTAGTCTGGTGGATAATCAAGTTTTGATTTAAAATTAATGTGACGACAAGCCCATACTTTTGTTGCTTCTCGACCCAGTATACAAGTTCTTGTTCAAGTGCTGGCCCCCGGAAGCTTTTTTAATAGCACATTTGTTTCTTTGCATAGGTATGTTGCATTGTGTTTCCAATTTCTTACCAGTTTCTTATTTACGTCAAACTTTCTTGAAGCGGTACAGTTGTTAATTTCTTAGACAAAGTTTACAACTGTTATCATTTCGGCCGAAGGTTCCATGCATATTATATGCACCCCGGATTACATGCACCCCGGATTGACGAGTGACGCCGTTATCAGTGATACCACTGCGGAACCGGATGTCTACTTCAGCCACACTCGAAAAGAAAAATAGATGAAGCAGAGACCCATGTCTTCGTTTGGATTGTCTTCCTTTGGATTAGTTAGTTTCTTAATAACATGTTCTCTCTCTGTTTTGATCTTATGTGGCTGGCCCAAGCGAGATGTTAACATTCCGTTCTCATCTTGCGGCAGGGCTTGTTGTTGTTACAACTGTAGTCTGATATTTCATTTGTCTAGACATGGATAGGTATAATGGTTGGATGTTTAAGTGGTTATAATTTTTTAAAAGACAAGTGGTTTTAATGAGCTTGAACTAGATTCATTAGAGTAAGACAGCAGTGTTAAAACCAGTTAGGAAGCAATGCTGCACCCTAATTAGGAGACAATTATATAAGGAAGGAACTTTGCAGTTAAAAAATCCCCGAGGGAATATTTAGTGATAAGCTATATTGATTAATTTAAAAATTGCCACAATATCTGCCATATGGAACATATGTGACCAAACCAATAAAAATTAATAAGAATAACCAATATAACATTCGATTAATAAATATGTCAAGTCACCGTTTCAAATAGAAGGCCAATGAAGTGGGTCAAATCGAATAAAATCAAAGTTTTCAGACCAATCTGGACGACTCTCCAAATAATTTGTTTCACAAGATTCATCCATTTGAAGGCTTGCCGGCTCAACTGGAGGAAAATTAGTGTCACCCCCAAAAATATTATCCCAGGAATAAAAAATGTTATCAAATGGTTCCAAATATGAAAAAGTAGGCTCATTAGAGGACGAATTGAGAAACATCTTATCGTCTCCACCAATAGGGTCTTCGTCCAATATAACGAGCTCTCCCAATCCCTTTGAGTTCTCTGGGCAAAAAGGAGTAGAGAGAAAAGTGTCGTCATCTTCCACTGCGGAGAAGATTCAAGTTCTGCAGACTTGTTTGGAAACGACACTTCCTCAATCCTCCTAGTTCCCTCAGATGGGTTTAAAAGTTTTTGAGTTAAAAGTTGATTGCGTTTCATTAATTGCAAATTTTGAAGCTTAAGTTGAGCGTTGGTCTCTTCCAAGGTCAACAACTGCTCTTCTAGAGAGCTCACGTAGATTTTTTTCCTGTCACGAGCTATTTGAGCAGCAATTCGGTTCTTTACTTTTCTATATAGTGGTTAATACTTTTAGTTTACCTTTTCTGAAGCTTTTCTTGCGCAGTTAACCGAGTATTTACACAAGTTAAAGATACAGGAAATTGACCAGAATTAACAACCAAACGCTTATCCATATAAATAAACCAAATTATTTAAAAATTAGTTTAAAATTAGTTTAGCCATATAATATTTTTATTATTATAATATTTAAAAAAACAAATTAATTAACCAAAACGATTAATTATTAATTTTTAATTAATGCGTCTGCTCTCAGTCGATTCTCTTCCTCTTTGAACCAGAGCCAATCTTTTCAATGCCCACACTCATCCATCTCACAGGACCAGGCTCCTCTGTGGTCGCTATCAAGTCTGACTCAATACCTACCCACACTTGGCAAACTTTCTCCTTTGTTTTAAATCAAGACTTTTGACATTCTTCCGGCAGAATTATTTCAAACTTATGTTCTTTACGCATACTCTCCAATCTTTTCCGAATAACCACAGACTGAATGTAAGCTCGTGTATGTTCTTTGAGACCGATTGAGTCGCATTATAAACGTCGTCTATGTTAATAAAAATGGCACCTGTAACCTTGGCGTTGTGAATTACTCTGAGTTTACTGGAAAGCAAATCGTATTTATGGAGCTTTTCCACCTCAACCTGACTTATAAGCATGATTATGTTCCTCATTTTGTCGAGTACGAAGATGTGCGGCTTGTCTTTATTGTCAGGTCAACACAAATCTCCACAGAGTTATTCGCAGCCACTGACTCAACAGAGTGGATTTTCAATTTTCTAGATTTCTTAATTCCATACTCCTTGCATTAATTCTGATGTATACACTTCATTATTTCGTTGTGTCTTCGTAGGTAGTCACTATTTATCATTTGACCACATCTAAATGATTAACTGTTTTTCTGACTCAGTTAAAGTGACTGCACAATGCTCTAGCATTGTCGGAAAATAAATAAGTTCCCGTATTAGACACGGCAGCCCCTTGGTTCTCAGTGAGTTATTTCCATGTGATAACCACCAAGACAATTCCTTCAGATCCACGTCCAAATCATCATACCAATTAAACAAAATAGAGTGAACGGGCTTTCTCCGTACATTCTTGAATTCTTAGTTCATACAGGAAAAGTGCCATCATCGTAGTTCACCTTTGTAGCGACGACATGGAAATAACTATTCAGTTACGAAGGGAGACTACATGATTTTCCGTTGTAAAAAAATTTTACTAATTTGTTGGCTTCTGAAGTAACTTCAAAAAATGATGGTTTTGAAAATAATTTTCTGGATCACCGGAGCTATTATTTAATTAAATTACATGGTTATTTCAGGTCAAATGAACACATAAACCTCTTCTTTTTAGGTACTTTCCCCAATCCCTTGTCAACAAAATTAGCAACGATTCATACTAAAAGTTGAGAATCCACTTATTATATTTACATTATTTTCCTGATATTCTTCTAGTTCTAAACGATTTTATTTGAACCTCAAATTGTTTACCATAACCTGCTGGCAGTCATCATGGCAATTCATCTATTCCCTAATCAACATACATTAAGTTTACCCTCTGTTGCTCGCCATTTCTATAACTCGCCACTTTTTTGGAAAAAATGCCATTTTTACTAACAACAAGCCCTGCCGCAAGATGAGAACAATATATTATGTGACATGGTTTGCGTGACACCTATGGGCCGCGTGTTACCTGACGTGACCTTGAAGCTTAACTTAATGTCAATATTGTAATTAATATTAAACTTCAAAGAATAATAACTTGTTAATTATTTTTTAAGTCTGGACATTGGCACAATCGAAATTTCGCTCATCGAATTTTTTATCTATTAAATTTAAATGTTTAAACTACCTCAACGCGATTGTTCGATAAAATACTGATAATTTCTGCAGATGGATAATATGGAGATTCAAACTTATCCAGTCGCAACGAAGGATTTGTTCCAAAGTCTTTTTTAACTCGAACCTAAACATTAATTTTTATGCATACCTTATCACCAACACTAAATTCATACTTACTATTGTGAACATTCATTTTTCTGTTCATCGCTTTGTAATAATTAGAATTAGGATCAATGGGGTTGATTTCGAACTGAAATCTTTTCGGACTTGTAAACGAATAATTACAATCATCTACATATAGAAATTCAAATTACATGAATTTTCAATTGGACTCGGACAATTGTTTGCATCATCGACTTGATCAGGACTCAACAAATCATTACTTGAATTATCTAAGGAATAATTTTATAATTACAACCATAAAATATTGTATTTATTCCACTTATTCCCCGGTATCTTTCAAAAGGGCTCTCATTAGAAGATGAGTGGACAGAAATGTTATAACTGTACACTGCATTTTCTAATTTTTCCAGCCACTTTTTATTATCATTGTCGATCATTTTTGCCATTTTTCTTGTAATTGACTGGTTGAAGCGTTCGACAATCCCTTGTGAGCGGGGATTGTTTGGCCTTCCGTGAATTCGTTTGATATTGAATTCCTCACATAGATTGGTCATTTCACGATTCTTGAATTCAGTCCCATTATCGGACTGAAGAAATTGACACGGACCATTTAAGAAAAATAATGATCTAAGGTTTTCACAAACTTCATTTGAGGACTTAGTGTAGAGCGGCCTCGCAAATGCAAATCTATAAAAATTGATAAAAAAACTAACCTGCTATATACGTCAATGACCGTTAAAATCCATTGTCTAGACAAATCACTAGCTTGTGATCTGAATTCGCACATTTAAGATACAATCTATACATTTACAATTTGTATGATACCTTTCATTAATTACAGTAAAATTTTCAATTTTCTTAACTAGTCTATATTTTTTTTGCTTTGTAAGATATTCAGGAAATTTATCCTGTAAAGCATCTTTTAAAATTTGATATTCCAAACTATTCTTTACATAACCTTTGTACGAGGACATTGCTGCAAATATACTTGCACGCTAGAAATAATTCAAGAAATTTAGGTTTTCCACCAAAAAAAAATTAATTTCTGATAATTAAATTCCTATAAATATAATTTTTTGTCAAAATGAGAGAGTCTTTAGCTAATTTAGTAAATTATTAAATGATAAGAATGAGTCGCGGTCTAATTAAAAGATTTATAATTTAATCCCATCAATGTCATAATTGTACATTTCAAGGTCACGTCAGGTATCGCGCAAACCATAGGTATCGCGCAAACCATGTCACATATGGGATCTGGGATCATTAATTTATCTATAATTGTCCGAAATTTTTTATTTTATGGTCTCCCTTAATAGGTTCTTCAATGCTTTTTTTCCATTTGGCGTGCTGAAAACATTTTGATATTGTATCCACCGACGCATTTTTCCAGGCAAGATAAGAAAATAAAAACTCAGAGAAGAGTTATCAACAAGATAAATTATAATTTCTCTTTTTGATTATAAGATAAACTAGAACACTTCCTCATGTTACACAAAAAGATACGCGGTATAAATATTCACAAAATTATTTTTGTAATAATAAATTATTATTTTTTTTAATACTAAAACGTGGCGAATAAGAGAATTTGGCGAGCAATGGAATTTTCGGCCGGATGATGCAGTGCTTGAAGGATTTGGGCAGTTTTGCAAAGCTCCCTGATTCGAATCTCAATCTTATCATTCCGCCTGAAGGTTCCATTCATATTAAATGCACCGGATTGACGAGTGACACCGTCATCAGTGATTTCACTGCGAAACCGGATGTCTCCTCGGCCACAAAAGAAAGGAAAAATAAATGGACCAGGGCCCATAGGTGTCACGCAAACCATGTCACACCATAAAAGAAGAGGAGTTTATAGACTTTACGTACTCTGAAAATACGAACTTTATGAATTTCTACAAAACAATAACGATGAAAATGACAAGTTGGACAATTTAATTATAGAAGATTGTCAAAGAAACAAATGTATCACACATCGAGACGCGATAAATGTGTTTCGGACCTCAAAAACATTTTTACATGACGATCATTTTAATGTGAATATGCTTGAAAGTTTAATAAAAATGCAAAAAAATAGAGAAAATATCAGTCAAAAAAACTATTAATGATTACTTAAAATCTTGGTTTTTTAATAAATGTTTCAGATATTTATTTAAATGTTTAGAATCACTTAAATAGGTAGTTAAAATTATACAAAAATTTTTTTGATAGAAAATAGGATATTGATTGTTTCATATATTTCTCTTTGTGTTGTTAGAAGGCGTGTTTATGATACAGACTTAAATCAATTCATAAGTAAGCGTCCTAATGTCAGAATTTTTAAATTCTTTATCGTTGTCTAATTATAAAATCATAGAAGATCCATGTTCATGAAATATGCTTTTTAATTAAAATGCAACCTAAATCTTAATAATAAATTGGTATGGTGTGTGTCTGTCTATGTGTATGCGCACACCAACTTCAAATTAGCAAAATACAGATAAACTGTCAGAATCCTTTCCCATTATAATTAGCTAATATCGGAGAAATAGTCCAAAACGAGGAGGCCCTCCAAAAATCGAACGTATTAAGAATATCCCCGATAATGAGGTCTTTAAAATTTTCCCGACAAAAAATGAACAACAAAGATCCCAAATCCCTATAGGTGGTGACAGGTGCAGCGGTTATTGTTTAATAATAATAATAATAATTGAAAAAAACTGCATGATAAAACTTTTGCTAGCTAAAATTAATTTTTAAAAATAAGGTCAATTTGTTCCAATAATTTTTGTTATGATTAACTACATAGACTATTTACTTCCAATTTTCAAAAAAAAGTTAATTTAACATGTATTAAAAAACATTTATTTATAAAGGAAACTAACATCTTATAAAAATTTATTTTTCAAATTATTTAAATTGTTTAAAATTTTGAGAATTTTTTTCAGCATATAAATTAATTTTCGCCGTCCGATTTAAATGATTTTTGGCCCTGCAGACATTGCTGTGTTTTCGTTAATTCCGATACTGCCTATTGTCCAAATTGTCATTGAGGCAATAATGCGGAAATTGCCAGTAATTGCACATCTTCAGCCTATATAGGGAAATTTTGAGCGGTATTTGGTCGGGGATCGGAATCTCCATCTAATTCCATGCACATTGTCACTAATCGCGAACTTTCAATCCGCAATTTTTATTACAGGAGTTGTTTACGAAACCTATATGACCAACTTCCACTTTTTCTGGCTTGCTTTGGGATACATTCCAGGAGCTCTTATTTCTGGAGAATTGTTAATTCCTCATTTTTTCAAAAATAAGATCTTAAACGGATTTCAGGTCCTCGTTTTTTATTTTTTTAGATTTTTACAAATCGGTTCAATTCTGAGCTCATAGAACGGGCAGTCAGTGTGGTTTATGTTTTTCAAATTGTAAACACTACCAAACATTTTATAGGTCGCTTATCTCTCTGTCGTTATGTATGTTCCTGCAAATTTTCTCCGTCTCAGTATGATTGACTAAATAATTTGTCAGTAACTGGATTTGATCTTTGGGTGTATATTCTGATCATTTCTCGGATTTGCGTAATCTACACGACAATTGTCAGACTATTCGTAGCTATATTAGGGAGGCGTCAGGTTGGTAATACTGTCCGACATGATCCAAATGATTTTTATTGCAATCGGAATTCTAGTTATTTTAGCACTGTCGACATCAAAAGTCGACAAATCGTTCCATCAGATTCTTAATGAGGCTGCTCAAAATACTGAATTAAACGGATTCGGGTCTGAATTGTTACTTATAGTTTTAGAATATTCCAAAAATTGATTTTGGCAATTTTCCTCACGTCAAGCATTTATGGGTCCAATCAGACCATGATTCAACGCTACTTAGGTTTGGGGACCGTGAAGAAGGCTAAAATGTACGAATCCTATTCTATTAAAGGGCGTTGTATTTACACTTGCTCGGGAATTGTGCTTTTTTTACTCTTTGTGGATTCATCGGGATTGTGGCTAAGCAACTAGTTACTGAGGAGATGTTAAAGGAACAAAATTTAACAAAATTCGACGTTTAAAGTTTTGATAAATTTCTAGATCTTGTTCTATCTTGTAACTAACGTTCTTTCACAGTATAAAGGACTGGCTGGGCTTTTTATCGGGACATTATTCTCCGCCGCATTAAGGTAAATTTTCTTGAAAAGTATTAGTACTTTGTCTTCGGGGTTAAACTCCGTGACCTCTGTAGTCTATAAGCCATTTCTTAATTATTTTGAAACAAAGTGGAATGTAGAAAACCGAGATTCAAAATCCCTTCTGATTTTGCGAATGTTGTGTATGTATTTCAGTTTATAATGATAGGTTTGGTTTTTGGAGTGGTTGTTGCAGGGCTGTCCCTCACACCTATGCTTAGAACCACTCAATCTCAGCAGATTGCGTTTATTATTCTAAGCAAAACTATAAGTAACAATTCAGACCCGAATCCGTTTAATTCAGTATTTTGAGCAGCCTCATTAAGAATTTGATGGAACGATTTGTCAACTTTTGATGTCGACAGTGCTAAAATAACTAGAATTCCGATTGCAATGAAAATCATTTGGATCATGTCGGACAGTATTACCAACCTGACGCCTCCCTAATATAGCTACGAATAGTCTGACAATTGTCGTGTAGATTACGCAAATCCGAGAAATGATCAGAATATACACCCAAAGATCAAATCCAGTTACTGACAAATTATTTAGTCAATCATACTGAGACGGAGAAAATTTGCAGGAACATACATAACGACAGAGAGATAAGCGACCTATAAAATGCTTGGTAGTGTTTACAGTTTGAAAAACATAAACCACACTGACTGCCCGTTCTATGAGCTCAGAATTGAACCGATTTGTAAAAATCTAAAAAAATAAAAAATGAGGACCTGAAATCCGTTTAAGATCTTATTTTTGAAAAAATGAGGAATTAACAATTCTCCAGAAATAAGAGCTCCTAGAATGTATCCCAAAGCAAGCCAGAAAAAGTGGAAGTTGGTCATAAAGGTTTCGTAAACAACTCATGTAATAAAAATTGCGGATTTAAAGTTCGCGATTAGTGACAATGTGCATGGAATTAGATGGAGATTCCGATCCCCGACCAAATACCGCTCAAAATTTCCCTATATAGGCTGAAGATGTGCAATTACTGGCAATTTCCGCATTAGTGCCTCAATGACAATTTGGACAATAGGCAGTATCGGAATTAACGAAAACACAGCAATGTCTGCAGGGCCAAAAATCATTTAAATCGGACGGCGAAAATTAATTTATATGGTGAAAAAAATTCTCGAAATTTTTAAAAATTTAAATAATTTGAAAAATAAATTTTTATAAGATGTCACAGTCGGATAAATGGACACGCGAATAAATGGACACTTTCAAAATTTCATTTTTAAGCAATATTACCATACAAAATACATGTTAATTTTTTCCAAATCTCACTTTAAACACATTTTTAATAATTTTGGTACCTGTTGAAAAAAGCAGGGTCTCGAAAAAACCAACATCCCACTGACATCAACAATTTTTATTGATTATCGAGAAATCTATTTGATTTTTGGTTAACCATTAAAAAATAATGATTTAAAATTGTAAATAAATCTGTTAAAATTGAGATAATAATTAAAATTTACATTAGAAAATAGAAAAAAATTCTAGATTCCATATAAAAGCTTCGTCTGCTCCTAATCCTAACTCAAATCTTAAACAATTAACCCAAACCCTATGCGGGCTTCCAATTCTTAAAAAAATTTTTTTTTTTTTTGAAACTTTATATCTTTGTTATGAAAGCAAGAAAGAAATTAAAGATAGCTAAAAAATTTAGATGAAAAATTTTAAACAAAATCGTTAGCTCATCTAAAATACCCAAGAGAATTTATCGTTAATTTCAGAATATCTGCGAAGATCAATGAGATCTGGTATATACATTTCCATTTTCAAAGCAATACCTCAGCTTCAACTCAATGACATTCTAAAAGCCAACCCAAACACTAACAAAACCCTAACGCTAAAAATAATTAAGCCTAACCCTAACCAAACCCTAACGCTTAACGTAACCAACCCTAAACCTAATTGTACCAATCCAATTAATTTCAAACTTTTACTAAATCCTAATTTTTAAAACCAACTCTAACTTGACAGAAACCCCTATTAAGCCCTAACTCAGCGGTTCTGGTCGCAATCGCAATTTGGCTGAATTTTTAATAAAGAATACATTTCCATTTTCAAAGCATATGTTTTTCGCAAGCTGCTTTAGCCTAAATCGTTGTTTTCTGCTGGGACTGTCGTATAATGTGTTTTCTTCTTGGTTTTCTCTGATTTTTTTGATTTTTTCAAGAATTTCTTTGCTGAGCTTCACAATACGCATAGTTCCACGCTTTTTTTATAAATTAAAAAGTACAATATTTCTCTAAAATATTTAACTAATTGTTAATATTGATGTATAAAATAACTATTGATATATTTTTTAAATATTTTTAAGCTAGGTGTCTATTTATTCGCGTGTTTATTTATCCGACTGTGACATAAGATGTTAGTTTTCTTTATAAATAAATGTTTTTTAATACAAAACCTGTTCAATTAACTTTTTTTTGAAAATTGGAAGTAAATAATATATGTAGTTGATCATAACAAAATTATTTTTTAGGCTGTGTAGTGCGCTGTTTGCATGTGTTTTACGCATTATCACGTCTTGATCGCCTCTAAATAGGGATCTAAGTTTCTTAACTTTTCGCCAATGTTCGTCCAGCTTAGACTTTTATTTGACAAGTTCACTAAATTCTGTTTTCTCCACATTTACATTTAGGAACGACTCAGCAAGTTTATTTGCCATCACTTCCAATAGGCATTCTAGAGCATTCCTGTCGGAGGAAATAATATTCACATCATCTGCGTATGCCGCCACATTGATCTTTCCTTTATAGTATAGTTTTAATTCTCCAGATAGAGGATTCGTCAAGGAATTTTGTAAGGACATCCATAAATTTTTGACGATTCATCAAGTTAATGCGGGCACATTCCTATTTATATTTAATGCCACTATTCTATCACTTTAATCTAAGAATTTAAGGCCCAGTTTTCTACATAAACAACGTCTCTCGCTTTTAAATGAAAATAATGTGCCATATTTAAAGGAAACTGCTCAGTGTTGCAATATTTAGAGGAAACTGCTGAGCGATCCGTACAGACTACTCTCCATAACTAATTATAACTTTATTTTTTTGTAAAATTCGGCAAAACCCAATTTAAACAATCTTGGAAAAACAACAAAAGAAAATTAAACATTCCTTGTTCCAGGTTTAGTATCTTTCTTTCACTCTCTTCCAAAGTTTTTAATAATAAAGGAGTACATAATATACCTAAAGCAGGATCCTCTTGACTGACGCGGGTATGCCGAAAGGATGTCCGCCCTGTTCTGAACAACACAAACGAGTTATCGCTACTCTTGCAGGTTAAAAAATATTTAGCAAGCATATCTCTGCGAATCGTGTTGTCCACCTTGCGGACCGCAGAGTGACTTAAAAGATATTTCGGTGGCAACTCAGGAGTTACGTTTTGAAGAAAATAACAGGTTTATTATTTTAGAAAAAGACATTGGTATTTATTGTGGTATCCATCCGTATCTCTAGGAAATCATTTGCATCTGTAGAATTTACTGACTATGTCTAAGCCTCTTTGATCTTTGAATATCATATCAACGACAAAGCCGAACGTGAAAGTATCTAATTGCTTTATTATGTCGTTTATTTATTTATCAGGACCAAAAACACCGTCATAACAATAATTAACTATTTCAGGTGATCCCAGCCTCTTTTAGAAACCTTCGCATCTTTTCTCTGTTTTACAGCGCATTGTCTAAGAGGTCGGGGATCCCGAAAATTGACTTTTTTCCTGGGGTCTCCACCGTTTTCTTTCACAATTTCTTCTAGTCCCTTTGGTTGAATTTGATTACCCGTGACATTCGCTAGGAGGTTTACAATCTTCATTTGAATATTGTCAATTTTTTTGACATTTGTATATGCTAGATTGCTTCCCCATACTGTACATCCGTAAACAATTGTTGGTTTAATTTATTGGGTGTATAGAGACTCTAATCCGTAAGTTCCTTTGGCGTCTTCCAAGTTTCCAAGAAATGCTTTAAGAAAGTTTAGTTTCTTATTCCATTTCTTCAACACGTTTTCCGTATGAATAGTAAAGGTTAGAAAGGTGAAATGAAGTGGTTTCAAAAAGTAAATTACAATCTTCTAAATT
>NW_021833080.1:0-52500 GCF_006345805.1 Octopus sinensis
CATATATATATACATATATATACACGTAGATGGGTTCGCAAGTTTACACGACTGAACGGCTGAAACCTTTCCAAATGTACGAATATAGACATACATACACTGAACACACACACACATACATATAGTATATATGTGCCTCGATAAAGACACTCTTATTTATCTTCTTACAGAAGCACGTACATTCACACTTTCTCACACGTAGACCCCCCCCCCACACACACACACGCTCAAATATGCCTACACATAGAGACAGAAACCTCACTTGTGTTCTTGTGTATTGCGGAAGATATGAAACGATGATTCATTGCTTTAGTTTTTTTATGGGTGCAACACATGTTGTAGTCTCTTGTATTCTTCTTCCCTCCTGGTATTGGTTCAATAATACCGCACACTTTACATTTTGTTCCACATCTAGCTATGTGTAACAATGACCAACCACGAAGTTGATCTCGCACCCTTGGTACCAAACGCACATACTTTACAGAAAGCATATCAGTAGGAGAGGTCCTCAATGCGGTTGGTCGACATGCTAGAAATATTAACTGAATACCTCACAAATTATACCCTGTTATCTGAAATATCGGATGCGTTACATTGGATAATGTGGTTGCTTTTTTCAAAGGGATGGCCCTGTCGTAGGCCAACCCATTGTTCTGTAAAAACACAAAGAGAAACAAAACCAAGATGGTTCACAACTGAAATACGTTTGATCTTTGGTCCGCACAATAAGGATTGACTAGGGGCTAAAAAACAACCCGAAGGAAAGATATATTAGAAATTGTAATCCAAGATGTACAGATACGCTACGTCTGCAAGAATAAAAATAATAATAAAGAGTGAATCACACTGGAAACTTTTTTCTCACAGACCTGATTCTGATGTAGTAGAACTGACCAACTGTTAATCAATAAAAATGGCAATACCCCCCAGTACATATATATATATATAATATATATATATATATTATGTATTTATATATATATATATATATATATATATATATTATATATTATGTATTTATATATAATATATTATATAAATTAATATATATATATATATATATATATAATATATATATATATAACTACATAATATATATATATATATTATATATTATATATATTACTGGGGTATTGCCATTTTATTGATTAACAGTTGGTCAGTTCTACTACATCAGAATCAGGTCTGTGAGAAAATAGTTTCCAGTGTGATTCACTCTTTATTATTATTTTTATTCTTGCAGACGTAGCGTATCTGTACATCTTGGATTACAATTTCTAATATATCTTTCCTTCGGGTTGTTTTTTAGCCCCTAGCAATCCTTATGTGCGGACCAAAGATCAAACGTATTTCAGTTGTGAACCATCTTGGTTTTGTTTCTCTTTGTGTTTTTACAGAACAATGGGTTGGCCTACGACAGGCCATCCCTTTGAAAAAAGCAACCACATATCCAATGTAACGCATCCGATATTTCAGATAACAGGTATAATTTGTGAGGTATTCAGTTAATATTTCTAGCATTCGACCAACCGCATTGAGACCTCTCCTACTGATATGCTTTCTGTAAAGTATGTGCGTTTGGTACCAAGGGTGCGAGATCAACTTCGTGTTGGTCATTGTTACACATAGCTAGATGTGGAACAAAATGTAAAGTGTGACATATATATATAATTTTAAATTTCAAATGAGGGTGAGAAACATGTATACGAATAATCCATTTTTTATTACTTTTCTTTTGTCTTACTCGATTACGTTTAGTTATTTTGCTAATTTTCTTGAGAACATTTCTCAGTGGTAAGACCGTAGCGGATCTATTTCTAGCAAATGGGTGTCCACATAGTAGTTTCCCTCTAATATATATATAATATTTATATATATATATAATATAATATATATAATACATATATATAACGTAATATATATATATATAAAAATAAGTAATTATTTAACTTTTGCATTGTATGACATTATTTTAAAATGTTCGTTTATTTTTCCTAAAAATTGAGACAATGAATAATGGAATGAATGAATAAGAGGATTTATCGTTATTTGTTTTACGTCCATTAATTTACCTTTGTAATTTTTCTCATTCGTATCTCTATTTCCGTGTTCTTCGTCACGCGAAAGCTAAACGTAGCATTATGGTGTACATATAAAAAAATGTGAGAAGAAAAAAATGGATAAAAAATGATCATCTAGCAGTGCTTTGGACCCTACTAGCCTTACTAGCACATGTATACCACTGGTTTTGAATCGTGCCAGTGCAATAATGTGCAAAATGTATCTAACGTTCGGCAATGAACTGAAACACTTGTAGGGATTTGAAATAAAGCCTGTTCTTTCCATCTTCCCGTATTAAATATTTTTTCTAAATACTTACAGATTTCCACATGTATATCTAATAAAAAGGTGAAGCCCTACTGTATAATAATAATATGTGGTAGCCGATACGCGAAAACACGCTGTATGGTTATTACCCCCAAAATATTAAGTAAACATATATATGTGTGTGTTTGCAAGAGTTCTTCCTTATCGTGTGGGCCTGTATAAGTTTGTGTATATATATATTATATATATTTGTGAACTCACGGTCATAGGATCGCGGTTTCGATTCCCAAACCGGGCGTTTGTGAGGTTTATTGAGCGAAAACACCTAAAAGCTCCACGAGGCTCCGGTAGGGGA
Organism: Octopus sinensis; assembly: GCF_006345805.1. NCBI lineage: Eukaryota > Metazoa > Mollusca > Cephalopoda > Octopoda > Octopodidae > Octopus > Octopus sinensis. The sequence goes on from NW_021833080.1 coordinate 2,684, forward strand.
TGGTGGTGATCCTGCTGTACTCTTTCACCATAACTTTCTCTCACTCTACTCCCGTTTCTGTTGTACCTGTATTCAAGGGCCGGCCTTGTCACTCTCTGTGCCACGCCTGAATATCCCCGAGAACTACGTAAGGGTACACGTGTCTGTGGAGTGCTCAGCCACTTTACACGTTAATTTCACGAGCAGGCTGTTCCGTTGATTCGGATCAACCGGAGCCCTCATCGTCGTAACCGACGGAGTGCTTCCATTATATATATTTATATACATGTGTGTGTGTACGCCTGCATTTTGTCCGGCGTGCTAACGATTCTGCCTGCTCGCTTCGTTATGCAAGCGAATAATAATATATGCATATGGTATAACTAAAAGCAAAATTCAATTGAATTTTAAGGCCTGGTCTCCATATTACAGGTCAGTAAAATTACGAAAAATCACACCTCGTCGATTTACGAAGCAGATTTATAAACAACTAATCATTGTATTCCCGTATAATCACATATTTTTCAATCATTTTACAAGAAAAAAAATACACAAGAATTTTTACTCAAAGAAAGAAGTACAGAAATAAAAAAGAATCTAGAAAAAACAAAACAAAACGAAAGAAATATATTACATGATACCACCAGGAACTGAAAACATCTTGGCAAAGAGCGCAGCTAGCTGTAGGTTCTGGTCTAGATTTTCTAATTTATCTTCGTAGATCTTGTAGATTCTAAAAGAGAGACTGATATTCTGACCTTATTAAATAGACTCTCTCACAACATAGTTACACTGGGTATATATATATATATTATATACGTATGATATATACATATAGATCTGAAATATATAGTAATATATACACATTCAACAACACACACACACACACAACACAGATATTACTATTGTTATATATGTATTATTATATATATATATATATATATATATATATATATATACATATATATATTGCTATGACGTATTCGTCTGGAGGAGGAAAATGAACAGAAAATCAAAGAAATTATAGGAGCCGCTCTGTGGTAGGAAGCTTACTTCAAACCACATCTTCTCGGGTTCAATTCCACTGCGTGGCAACTTGAGCAAGTACTTTCTACTATAACTTCGGGCAGAACAAATCTTTGTTAGTGGATTTAGTAGACAGAACTGAAAGAAGGCCCGTCATATATATATATATATATATATATATATATATATATATATATATATATAAATGAAAGAATGGAGTCGAACGAAGATGTTAACAACAAAAAAGGAATTTTGTTAACATCTTCGTTCGACTCCATACTTTCATTTATTCATATACAACACACAAATTTCTGCACATGAACCCGGAGTTTCTACCCTTGATAGGTCGCTTCAACCGTGTTTCTGACGTGTATTTGCTACCCAGGTTTCGGTTAGACGAATGCCGACGATAAACATAGGATAATTCATTCACCTACTTAAATATATATATATGTATATATTTGTGTGAGCTGTAATCCCAGGTTAAGATCATGTTATCCATGGTTTGTTCTCAAATCTTTTGTTATTCTTCTCGAGGCCCCTTATGCTGAAAGGCAGGATCTTGACTATGTTAACTCCTCAACTCCAGTACTTGCGGGCTTTTTTTTTTTTTTTACAATTTCGGTACATATTTTCCTTTTCATATCAACAATTACAATATCTTGCATGTTGTATTTTATTTATGTTTCGTTTTGCACTGATAAAGCTCTCAATCTCTCGTCTTCGTTTTCAAAGAGGTGCATTTCTATTTCTCCAAAACGATCGCAGATCTTCTTTCTGCATACAAGACGAAACTTATCGCAAAAGTTCGAGCGGATTATTGCAGCAATCTTGTCGTATCTACATTTTTTTGTATCCATCCTGAGCTAATTGTAGAAAACCCAGTAATTAGCAATGCGAACCATAGTTTCCATCCAAATCATTGCATATTCTACATTTTGGAGAAGAGTCCTGCTGATTTATTATCCTCTTGATTTAATCTAACTTCTGGGGCTTTGTCTCCGTACGGCCCCTAATCTTTCTTTGAGTCGCTTCTATATTTCTTTCTAACTATATACTACACCCTGTCTCTTTTGCCTTTTTGAAATACAGTAAAACTCTTTTCATTCAAAATTTGATATCCTCGTTTCTACTTATTCTCGTTTTCCTAGATTTGGTTCAGCAAATTCTAAAAATATCGAGACACAACGTGTAATAAGTAACCTTTGCTATAGATACAGTCAAACCAACAGGCTTCTGCACAGCACCCTTCCTCCTCCCACCCTCCCACTCGCAAGAAATCGGTCGCTTCTGGTTTCAGTTACTGGTGATTGTTAAAATTCCCCACAGTGGATTGATCACAGAATTTCATATTTGGGAAGTGAACGATCTACCCTCTTAGCCATGCTTGCATCCACAGCCAGGTTTGGTACAGCAAAATATAAAGAAACTGGTGACGGTTTGTGTCGGCAAATAATAAGTAAGGCCAATGAAAAAAAGTAAAATGTCAAAAAATTGGAATAAATTATTTTGCGTGAGAAATACTAAAAAAAAATCTGCCTTTTCGAAATATACTAGTTAATGGGGCAAAATGAATAAATTATTTTGTTAAGCATTAGGATAAAATCTTAGGGTTTCGCATAGAAACCTTTGTTAGAGCAGAGAGATTAACAACGAAGTGTTTCTTCCAAAATGTTAGATAGAGTACTCTTCATCATTTCTGCAAATAATTATTTCCATTATTTGTGAAGATTCAGTAATACATTTGGCGTAAAAGAGATGCAAAACAAATAAACTAAAATACAAGCAAAGAATATTATTAACTTCGAGTGCAATATAAAAAAAAGCTCAGATCAATCAACAGAATTACTGTCAGAGAAACGCCAAAGTACCGACCCTGTCGATTATTTGCAGATTTAAGTAAAATCTATCAATCAAAGAAAAACCCTTCAAATATAACCACAATTTCAATCGCAATTGGTTTTATTCGGGGGGGGGGGGCAAAGGTCAACCTGTTCATGCACACACGAGACGAAAGGCATTAAAGCTGTGACCAACCTACCGTTGTAAGGTTATATAAGATTGTAATACTCCGTTTCTTACTCAAGACGTTTGGGTGTGATTTGAAGGAGTTTTGGTATTATTTCTCACAGGCTTAAACTAACACCAGATATAAATGTTGACCAAATCAGAAACCAACGAACCTTCCATAATAAAAAGCTAGTATAGAACTAAAGCAAAAGATATGCTAGAAATGGAAAAGAATAAAAAAAAGAGCATTAAATGCCCCCAGCAAGAACTAAAATCTTTTTGGCAGAGAGCTTGGCTTTCTGCAGGCTTCGGTCTACTTTTCCTGTATTATCATTGTAAATCTTGTTAGTTCTAAAACCGAGCAATTGCTATTCTGATTTTATTTAAAATAGTAGACTTTCTTACGAGATAGCTTCACTGAAAATATACTTCATTTTATCTGATGACATAGATAATACATGCGTGTGTGTATGTGAGTGTGCGTGCGTTTGCGTGCGTGTATGTGCGACTGTGTGCGTGTGAGTTGGCTTTGGTGAGCTTATAAGGTATGAACAGTCAATTACTGCCTTGGAATAGCTAAACCTGTTAGAGAGAGAAGCGAGAGAAGGTGAGATATAGACAGAAAGAGAGAGAGAGAGAGAGAGAAAAGAGAGAGAGAGAGAGGGGGGAAAGCAATACTTTCCAGCTAGCCATAAGAAATAGATAAAAAATATAAGAATTATTTTCTGGGGGAAAAAGTACAATGACGTCATTTTTCAACAGAACCTGATCATAATGCGAAAGAAACAGAAAAAAGTGCTCGAGAAGATCTTCGTAAAAAATTAGGCTCCAGCGAATTGAAAGGCCTCAACTGTATCGCATAGTGAATACTTATTTTTCTTTATTGAACACAAAATCGTTTTAAGAATAATTGCAAAATTCGATCAAATTTGGAAAGCTGAAAAATATAAATGGTACAAAATTCACAGCAACCTTTAGTACAACTAAAGTACCAAAAAGGGACCAAAATCAAAAAACAGAATCAGGATTGGTGGTGCGTTCAAAACTTGGTAACGTAAATCGAGCTATGGGACATTCCCTAACAATCTATTGAGCTAGGTCTGCATGTTCTACATTCAAAGTGGTTTTTGACATAGGCGCAGGAGTGGCTGTGTAGTAAGTAGCTTGCTAACCAACCACATGGTTCCGGGTTCAGTCCCACTGCGTGACATCTTGGGCAAGTGTCTTCTGCTATAGCCCCGGGCGACCAATGCCTTGTGAGTGGATTTGGTAGACGGAAACTGTCGTATATATGTATATATATATATTTGTATGTGTGTGTATATGTTTGTGTGTCTGTGTTTGTCCCCCTAGCATTGCATGACGACCGATGCTGGTGTGTTTACGTCCCCGTCACCTAGCGGTTCGGCAAAAGAGACCGATAGAATAAGTACTGGGCTTACAAAGAATAAGTCCCAGGGTCGATTTGCTCGACTAAAGGCGGTGCTCCAGCATGGCCGCACTCAAATGACTGAAACAAGTAAAAGAGTAAAGAGTATAGTCAAGGGGCTGGAAAGTGCTTGGCATTAAGGATGTCGGGAAAAGTATAGTTGGAGGACCAACATTTCATGTTCTTTTACAAGGCTGAGAAACACTATTGGACGGCTGCAAGAAGTGTATGAATCTCAGAGGGGAATGTGTTAAATAAAATCATAATCAACTGTATTTTCTTTTGCCAAACCCAGGAACGTTTCAGCACTCCTCGTAAACACACACACACACACTCACACACACACACACACACACACACACACATACACGCACACACACACACATACACGCACACACATACATTCATACACGCATACATGCATACATATATACATGCATACATACAAAAATACCCTGTTGTTGATGTTGAAATCCCAATGAAGGAGGCTTGGATCTAGGTTAGAAACCGGTTCTTTCTCTGTTGGCGAGAAATCTTCAAATTAACTGAATAAAAACATACATACATGCATGCATACATACATACATACATGCATGCATGCATACATACATACATACATACATACATGCATGCATACATACATACATACATACATGCATGCATACATACATACATGCATGCATGCATACATACATACATACATACATACATACATACATACATACATGCATACATACATACATACATGCATACATGCATACATACATACATACATACATACATTCATACACACATGCATACATACATACATGCATACATGCATACATACATACATGCATATAAAAATACCCTGTTGTTAATGATCAAATACCGATGAAGGAGACATTGACTAGGTTAGAAACCGTTTCATTCTCTATTGGCAAGAAATCTTGAAATAAACTGAATAAAGACATACATACATGCATGCATACATACATACATACATACATACTTACATACATACATACATACATACATTCATACATACATACACGATTGACTCTCCAGTCGTTAGACACCCTATGAGGGTTCGACGATTTCTTATCGAACGATTACACAGTTGATTTGTTTATAGTGATCAAGTGTTCGTGTACACATAAGCTCCCTCCCACCCTGCATCAAATCGACATTACCTGTACAGGTGCAACGGGGGGGGGGGGCACATGTAAGATGATGGAATGACCGCAGAGCGACGTGAAATAGAATGCTTTGCTCAAGAACACAACGCAACGCCCGGTCTGGGAATCGAACCCGCGATCTCGCAGTTAGTGTAACAACCCTACACACACACACACACACAAACACACACATACATACATATAAACATGCAGGCAAATATAAATATGAAAATATTGCGCGGGAGTGGCTGAGTGGTAAGTAGCTTGCTTACCAACCACATGGTTCCGGGTTCAGTCCCGCTGGGTGGCACTTTGGGCAAGTGTCGCCTACTATAGCCTCGAGCCGACCAAACTCTTGTGAGTAAATTTGGTAGACGGAACTGAAAAGAAATCCGTCGTATATTTATGTGTATATATATATATGTTTGTGTGTGTGTAGTGTATGTTTGTGTTTCTGTGTTTGCCCCACCCACCCCAATTTGCGTCACAACCGATGCGGGTGTGTTCACATCCCCGTAACCTAGCGGTTCGGCAAAAAAAAAAAACATAAAATAAGTGCCAGGCTTACAAACAATAAATCCTGGGGTCGATTTGCTCGGCTAAAGGCGGTGCTCCAGCATGGCTGCAGTCAATTGACTGATACAGTAAAGAGAGCATATAGAATGTACAGAGAATATATCTAATAAGCGTGCACAAATCTCAAAAGCACCAACATTTTAAAATAAGGATTTGAAAGGAAACTAATTATGTCTATCACTAAATACACAAAATAGATCACTTAGGTCGATATGTGAGCTTCTCAGTTTCAAAGATTAATATTTTCCCAAACATAACCAAATTTCCGGATTGTTGCAAGAGAGAGGTAAACTATACTTGATGCGTTTTCAATCGATAGGAAAGCTAATGAGTGTCCGAAAAGTATCTTCTGTTAATAAATAGACGCGGGAGTGGTTGTGTGGTAAGTAGCTTGTTTACCGACCACATGGTTCCAGGTTCAGTCCCACTGCGTGGCACGTTGGGCAAGTGTCTTCTACTATAGCCTCGGGCCGACCAAAGCCTTGTGAGTGGATTTGGTAGACGGAAACTGAAAGAAGCCTGTCGTATATATGTGTATATATATATGTATGTATGTGTGTTTGTCCCCCTAGCATTGCTTGACAACCGATGCTGGTGTGTTTACGTCCCCGTAAGTTAGCGGTTCGGCAAAAGAGACCGATAGAATAAGTACTGGGCTTGCAAAAGAATAAGTCCCGCGGTCGAGTTGCTCGAATAAAAGCGGTGCTTCAGCATGGCCGCAGTCAAATGACTGAAACAAGTAAAAGAGTAAAAGAGTAAAGAATGCATTAACTATTAATACTTCTACCACTAATACTTGAGCTACATGGCTTAGGGGTTAGAGCAGCGGACTCGCGGTCGACGGATCGCGAGTTCGAATCACAGACCGGGTGATGTGTGTTTTTATGAGCGAAACACCTAAGCTCCACGCGGCTCCGGCAGAAGGTAATGACGAACTTCTGCGAGACTCTTTCGCCACAACTTTCCTCCTTCATCTTGCATTTTGCAGCTCACCTGCGACGGACCGGTGTCCCGTCCAGGTGGGGAAACAATACGCAAAGGAAATCGGGAGACCGACCCTATGAGACAGGCGTGGATCGAGAAGGAACAAACAACTACTACTACTACTACAACTAATACTACCAGTACTACTTCTACTACAACCACCACCACCACCACCATGACGACGACGACGATGACGACAATGACGACCACCAGCAGCAGCAGCACTACCACCACCACCACCACCACTACTACTACTACTACTACTGCTACTACTGCTACTGCTGCTACTACTACTACTACTACTACTACCTCTACTACTACTACTACTACTATAATCGTCATCGTCATACTCATCATTGTCGTCGTCGATGTCATCAGTAACACCATCGTCATTATAATTGCAATGTCACTTATTTTCAAGTTGTCCTTATCCTGTTCTTTCTACTCCTCCGTCTCCTCCGACCTCCACCTCCAGTCATCTCATCCTTCCTCGTTATCTATTCCTCTTCATCGTCACTCTTGTTATCGTGAACAACGTCTGCATCATCGTTGTAACCATTATTGTCAAAGTAGACGTCCTGAACCGTTACGGCGGCCCGGCAACATGCTTAGCCGTATTTCGTCTGCCGTTACGTTCTGAGTTCAAATTCCGCCGAGGTCGACTTTGCCTTTCATCCTTTCGGAGTCGATTAAATAATTACCAGTTACGCACTGGTGTCGATATAATATACTTAATCCGTTTGTCTGTCCTTGTTTGTCCTCTCTGTGTTTAGCCCTTTGTGGGTAGTAAAGAAATAGATATTTTGTCTGCCGCTACGTTCTGAGATCATATTCCGCCGAGGTCGACTTTGCCTTTCATCCTTTCGGAGTCGATTAAATAATTACCAGTTACGCACTGGGGTCGATATAATAGACTTAATCCGTTTGTCAGACCTTGTTTGTCCTCTCTGTGTTTAGCCCCTTGTGGATAGTAAAGAAATAGGTATTTTGTCTGCCGCTACGTTCTGAGTTCAAATTCCGCGAGGTCAACTTTGCCTTTCATACTTTCGTAGTCGATTAAATAAGTACCAGTTACGCACTGGGGTCGATATAATCGACTTAATCCGTTTGTCTGCCCTTGTTTGTCCCTTGTTAGCCACTTTGGATGTAAGAAATGGTATTTTGTCTGCCTAATCTGAGTTCAATTCGCGAGGTCACTTTGCCTTTCATGTTCGGTCGATTAAATAGTACCAGTTACGCACGGGGTCGATATAATCGACTTAATCCGTTTTGTCTGCCCTTGTTTGTCCCCTCTGTGCGTAGCCACTTGTGGGCAGTAATGAAATGGGTCTTTTGTCTGTCTACGTGTTCTGAGTCCAAATTCCGCCGAGGTCGACTTTGCCTTTCATCCTTTCGGGGTCGATAAATTTAGTACCAGTTGCGTACTGGGGTCGATCTAATCTACTGAGCCCCTCTTCCAACATTTCGGGCCTTCTGCCTAGGGTAGAAAAGAATATTAGACGTCTCCGTAGTCGTCGTTAATGTCATCGCCATCTTCATCATACCGAGCACACCATCATATTAATTATCGTCACCATTATTTGAATAATTGCTATTTATATTTCTAATGCTTTCATTTTCTTGCTATTGTTGTTGTTGTTGCTGCTGCTGGTGCTTTTGTTGCGGCTGCTGCTGCTGCTGATGTTGTGTCTGGTGTTGTTAGTATTGGCGATGGAGTCGCTGGTGGAGCTATCATTACAGTACGACCCAAATATATATCTTAAATACATTTCCCTACTGAGACGTTATGAACGTGTAGAACCCAGACAAGGCATTGTTAGCAAATAGACATTGGGAGAAAAATAAATAAACAACACAAGGTCAATATACGCATATATATATATAATACATCATATATATATATATATATATATATATATATATATATATATATATATATCTATATATATATATATATATATATGTATATATATATGTGGTATATATATATATGTACTATATATATTATATATATATCTATATATATATATATATATACATATATATATATATATGTATATATATATATATATTATATATGTATACAATATTATAATATATATATATATATATCTATCTGCATATATATGCATATATTGTGTATATATGTATATATATAACATACCTATATACATGGATGGATGTATATGTGTATATAAACATATATATAAGTAGTATACAATATGTATTTGCGAACAAATATACTACATGCATATATATAATATGAATATATGTATACATACCAAATACACACATACATTTATATATATATATATATATATATACATGCATACATCATGAATATACGCATTGCACATATACGCATACAACACGCCTGCATATATATATATATATATATATATATATATATATATATATATTATATATGTATGCATATAAATATAGATACACATATACATATATATGCACACGACGCATACATACATGCATGCATGCATTGCATACATACATAAATTCATACATACACACATATACACACACACAGAGGCATATATATATATATATGTATATATATATATATATATATATATATATATATACATTTCCGAATCGTTTATTTACATAATATATCAAGCTGAGTAACGCAATATTTCTAAATATAGTTTCGTCTTTCCTTTGTGAAATTACCCAATGAAAATAAGCCCCATTATCATTACAATAAAAATTCTCGTTATTATTGTTACCGTTGTTGTTGTTATTATTGTTACTACTACTACTACTACTACTACTACTACTACTACTACAATAAATGAGAACAACAACAATAGTAGTAATAGAGTTTACTCGTATGAAAACTGCCGCGGTAATTTGGGTGGTAGCGTTCTTGTTGGAGAGCTATTTAGCTTTCTATGAGAACTCGCACACGAGCATCAGCACAACCACCACCACCACCGCCACCGCCACCGCCACCGCTACCGCCACCGCCACCACCAGCTGTCGCCGCCGCCGCCGTCACCTTCACTAGACTCAGCTATCACCGCCGCCACCACCACCATCATCACCACCACAACCACAACCACCACCACTACCACTACTGCCACCACCACCACCACCACAATCATTACCATCATCGTCGTCATCATGATCATGACCATCATGATTGTCATGATTATCATCCACATCACCATCACCATCATCACCACCACCATCATCATCATCATCACCATCACCATCATCATCATCACCACCATCACCATCATCATCATCATCATCATCATCATCATCATCATCACCATCACCATCACCATCTTCACCATCAGCGCCACTAGCATCGTAACTACCACAACCACCAAGATTACTATTAGCACCATCACCGAAATTATTACCATCATCATCATCATCATCATCATCATCATCAACACCACCATCAAGAATACCACTACCATCACTACCACTATGACTCCCACCACTGTTACGTATATCACCACCAGCATCACCGCAACCGCCACAACCACCTCCACCACGACCACCTCCAAAACCACCACCTCTAAGTACTTCCTCCCCACCAACACACTGTCAGAATCATCACCGACCCACCATCGTCACTACTACCCCAGCACCATCACCGAAAACAAATAACAACGAAGCTACTGCCTCCGCTACCACCACACCACCACCACCACCACCACCACCACCACCACCACCACCATCACCAAAAATACTACTACTACTACTACTAACTTACTACATCCTTTGAACAACCCTTTCAATGGAGGGCATTGCCCTAGCGTCTTGCACTGAGAAATAACAAGTGTGACATTACCCGGAGTCATTGGAAGAGAAATGGCGGGTAACCTTAGGAAGCACGGCATTAAATAAGTCTTTTAAAGAATTTTGAGAAATGTTTGCTGAGAAAATAACCTGCGATTCTTTTCTGTACGTATATGCCATGCATCGTACTGTGTGTAGCGTGTGTCTGCACACATGCATACATACACACACAGACATATATATATATATATATATATATATATATTATATATATATATATCTATATATATAATACTATATATATATATATATATATATAGCTATATATATATATATATATAATAATATACAGATATATATATATATACATATATTATATATATACATATATATATACTATATATATATATATATATATACATATATATATATATATAATATATATATATATATATATTATACATATATATAATATACATATATATATATAACATATATTCGAATGATTTGTCTGTGTTTCGTGTTCGTCGTCCCTTCCTGTTTTTCACGTTCATTATATATAAAAACATTCATTCTTAATATTATTGCGGCGTTACGTGCACCCCCCCCGTTTGTTGTCCAATTTAAAACCCTGCACGACTTCTATACACACTGTCTTTCCTACCCACCATTGCTTCTTCACCAAACTATTTTGGCGCCCTCCGATTCTTTCTTCCCCCTCTTCCTTCCATCCTCCTTAATCCCTTCTTTCTTTCTCTTTTCCTCTTGGCACTGATTCTGTCCCCTGCCTTCCACCCTCTTTGATTCCCTCTCTCTCTGTCTCTCTTTCTCTCTCTCTCCTGCGACCCTGTGATTCTTAACCATTCTGTTGGCCATCGTATCTTGACCAACATGTGTCCCCGCTACCGCTACCGAAACGGTAATTATTCTACGCCTGCTATGTTGTTTTGTTTGGTCTCATTTGGTCTAAAGTCGTATGACAACCACAGTTATATATATTTTGTTTATTCATTACTGTTTTCAATTTCGTTTTCGTCTCTTGTATTTACATCCGTCTTGTGCGTTCACATTCCTGTCTTCTACCAAAATATCTAATGCTTACAGCTTAGTTTTTTTCTTGGGGCTGGCCGAGTTGGAGCAAATATCAGAATTGAACAGCCGAAATTTGCTATGATGATTCGGTGTCTGACTGAAGATTGAAGGCTTCGAATGATTTGTCTGTGTTCCGTGTTCGTCCCTTCCTGTATTTCACGTTCATTATATATAAAAACATTCATTCTTATATTATGCGGCGTTACGTGCAACCCCCCCCCCCCCCCCCGTTTGTTTGTCCAATTTTAAACCTGCACGACTTCTATACAACACTGTCTTTTACTACCCGCCATTGCTTCTTCACCAAACTATTTTGGCGCCCTCCGATTTCCCCCCTCTTCCCCCTCTTCCTCCCATCCTCCTTAATCCCTTCTTTCTCCTTTTCTCTTGGTCACTGATTCTGTCCCCTGCCTTCCACCCTCTTTGATTCCCTCTCTCTCTGTCTCTCTTTCTCTCTCTCTCCTGCGACCTGCTGATTCTTAACCATTGTTGGCCATCGTATCTTGACCAACATGTGTCCCCGCTACCGAAACGGTAATTATTTCTACGGAGCCAGCTGCTTGTTGTTTTGTTTGTCTCATTTGGTCTAAAGTCGTATGACAACCACCGTTATATATATTTTGTTTATTCATTACTGTTTTCATTTCGTTTTCGTCTCTTGTATTACATCCGTCTTGTGCGTTCACATTCCTGTCTTCTACCAAGAATCTAATGCTTACAGCTTAGTTTTTTTTCTTGGGGCTGGCCGAGTTGGAGCAAATATCAGAATTGAACAGCCGAAATTTGCTATGATGATTCGGTGTCTGACTGAAGATTGAAGGCTTCGAATGATTTGTCTGTGGTTCCGTGTTCGTCCCTTCCTGTATTTCACGTTCATTATATATAAAAACATTCATTCTTATACATATATATATATATACATATGAATGTATACATAAACAGGCATACATGTATATATATATGTGTGTAGATAAACACACATACATGTATATATATTTAAGCAGATATATTTTTCTATCTGTAATTATATATACTGTCTGTCTATCTATCTATCTATATATCTATCTATCTATCTATCTATCTATCTATCTATCTATCTATCTATATAATATATATATATATTATATATATATATATATATATCAATATATATATATATATATATATATATATATATATATATATATATATATATATATATCAATATATATATATATATATATATATCAATATATAATATATATATATATATATATATATATATATATATATATTATATATATATATATGCATACATAGTCTTACTCAGATAACAAATGTATAATCAAACGGAGAAACATTAGCCGTGCATTTACATCTATTGTGTTATAACGATGTTCGAATGGTAACATTTCATTTATCCATTTTATTTAGTCATTTGTTTATTTTACTAGACTTATTCACTTGTTGTTGTTGTTGTTGTTTTTGTTGCTCTTCTTCTTCTTCTTCCTCCTCTTCCTCCTCCTCCAATTCTGCACGAAAGAAGACAATAGGAAAGGATAATGAACCCGTTAACGCAAGAGGCAATGTCAATGAACGATCAGTTTTATTAAGAAACTATCCCTATCAATAATAATAATAATAATAATAATAATAATAATAATAATAATAATAATAATAATAATAATTTTTTTATTAAACAAAGAATGTGTGTGTGTATGAGTGTAAGTGAGTTTAGTTGTGAGGGTTTTGTGTGTAAACAAGACTAACTTATTTGCCACCAGGATGAAGGATTAGGGGGGACAAATCAAAGACAGATAAAAAAAGTGTGTGTATATAATGAAATGGTAAAATAATTAAAAAGAAGAAATCAAATAAGTATGCATGGTATACAATGAAAACGAAGGGACCTATACATCGTATAAAATGGTTTAAAGACGTCTGGGGAGAGGATGATAGAGATGTAGCTCTCCTGATACAGGATGACCCCTAGGGATAATCGAGGAATCCCGCGGTCTGAGATTTCTCTGAACATCAACAGCAAGTGCCCTCTCCAATTCCTTCTCTCCGACAAAGGGCTAAACACAGAGAGGACAAACAAGGACAGACAAACGGATTAAGTCGATTATATCGACCCCAGTGCGTAACTGGTACTTATTTAATCGACCCCGAAAGGATGAAAGGCAAAGTCGACCTCGGCGGAATTTGAACTCAGAACGTAACGGCAGACGAAATACCTATTTCTTTACTACCCACAAAGGGCTAAACACATTTTCGCAATTTTCACCTGCCTTTCAGTTAACTCACACGAGGACAGCACTTCCGTCTTCACTCTCAAATTTCTTTTCTTCAAATGAAACATGAAAAAGTTGATGAGAGCTCAACCCAATAACCCCTTTCGACAAATCAACTATTCTAATGAAACCTGCCATCAATCACATTTTACCCTATACAATTTCAGAAGTTAATATTGTTTTCGTTTTAGTTAGGGAGTATCAAACAATATTTTCTACTTTAGGTACAAGGCCCTAAATTTTTGGGGAAGGAGGCCAATCGATTAGATCGACCACAGTACGCAACTGTTAATTAAATTAGCGACCCAGAAAGGATGAAAGGCAAAATCGACCTCGGCGGAATTTGAACTCAGAACGTAACGGCAGACGAAATACCTATTTCTTTACTACTCACAAAGGGCTAAACACAGAGAGGACAAACAAGGACAGACAAATGGATTAAGTCGATTACATCGACCCCAGTGCGTAACTAGTACTTATTTAATCGACCCGAAAGGATGAAAGGCAAAGTCGACCTCGGCGGAATTTGAACTCAGAACGTAGCGGCAGACGAAATACCGCTAAGCATTTCGCCCGGCGCGTTAACGTTTCTGCCAGCCTGCCGCCTTTAGAGAGTATTAAATAATGCAATCTTCGGTAGACGCTTTCTGAGGAGAAAAACTCGCCATCCGCCAGCTGGAAGATGTTTTGTTAAAGATACAAAATTGACGATGTCCTTATAATGACGGACAGAATGATTTGTAGTTTTTGTTCCGACTCTCAACGTTTTAAGAAGGAATTTTACCGAGGCGCAGGAGTGGCTGTGTGGTAAGTAGCTTGCTAACCAACCACATGGTTCCGGGTTCAGTCCCACTGCGTGGCATCTTGGGCAAGTGTCTTCTGCTATAGCCCCGGGCCGACCAATGCCTTGTGAGTGGATTTGGTAGACGGAAACTGAAAGAAGCCTGTCGTATATATGTATATATATATATGTATGTGTGTGTTTGTGTGTCCCCCTAGCATTGCTTGACAATCGATGCTGGTGTGTTTACGTCCCCGTCACTTAGCGGTTCGGCAAAAGAGACCGATAGAATAAGTAGTGGGCTTACAAAAAATAAGTCCCGGGGTCGATTTGCTCGACTGAAGGCGGTGCTCCAGCATGGCTGCAGTCAAATGACTGAAACAAGTAAAAGAGTAAAGAGAGTAAAGAGGTCATCTTGGATTTTTTTTTTTCTGAAATATTTTCCGGTCAATTCATTTAATTTTACTTCCTTTCTTTTCGTATTCTTTTCGTATTTTTTTCTTTCTCAGAAAGCTGTTATGATCAAACTATGAACAGAAATGAGCTCCACTCATATTCAGTTTGCTTGAGATAAACTGTATGTTATGGCGACAACTTTAAGACGCCATCTGACTTTAAGGGCACATCATAGTCCGATTTGATGCTAAATAGGAAAATTGAAAACCAGAACAATATAAACAAAACAGTAATTCTTATAATGACGAAAGGCTGCCGCTAAAATTGCTGACGAAAACAGTACAGAGTTAAGTAATTGTATTAAGAATAGTCAATGGTAGCGGTGGCGTTGGTGTGTGTTTTTGGGGTGTAATAATATCAGCTCTTTAGCAAAGAAAAAATAAAGCCATGTCTGCACTTGTAAGAACATGATAATGAGTTAGGAATAATGGTTAAATGGAGTTGAGAACAATAGTCCCAGTGCACTAGATATAAAATAAACGATGCAAATATTTGAACGAGAAAGCATCTGCAAAAGTTGTATATGAATAAAAAATATTTAGCAGCAAGAGTAATTGTAAACTACATGACTGGCTGTAAAGAAAATATTTCTTTAAATTAATATCAGTGCTTTGAGAAAGAAATGGTGATTTTGCCCATGCTGTTGGCAATGAGAATAGAAAATGAACAATTAGATTAAGCACCAAAAGAAAAGAGTAAAGGAAAAAATATATTTCTAAAGTAGTTTCTAGAATATTGGTAAAAACTTTTGCTGTGGGGGGTAAAAAAAAGTGTAACGTTCCGGGTGTCAATGACTTACTATAATGTTTATTGTATTACATACAATATTCTATAACATAGGTTAAATTTTTAGTGGCATTTTGTTTCATATTTATGGGACAGGTTGCAATTAGAATCATATTTACATATGACATTATAATATAAGTGTCGCAGTATTACGTTTATTTTAATATTGCATTTTATTACATTTTATTATAAGATGCAATTCCATTTCAGACACTTATACATCGTGTTCTGAAATGCGATAGATCTGGCTTGACAACAATATACATACATTAAATATATACATATATGCATACATACATAATACATAATACATACATACATACATACATATATATATATATATATATATATGTGTGTGTGTGTGTGTGTGTGTATATATATATATATATATATATGCATGGATATTAAATATATATTATATATAATATATTATATAATATATGTACATATATATATATAATATATATATATATATATGTACATATATCTATATATATATATATTATATATATATATATATATATATATATATATATATTATATATACATATATGTACACACACACACCACACACACATATATATATATATATATATATATATTTGTATATGTATATATGTATGTGTGCACGCACATACACATATACATATCACATGCACGCATGCACACACAGACACACACACAGACGCACACTTGGTTTATTGATTTCAGAACGGCCTTCACAACAATATTTACAGCATTTTAAAATACGATAGAAGTTGCTTGATGCGGGAAGCTAACCTAATACTTCATCTTAAGACACATTAAATTACATGGAAAAATACGAGCAAGCGTAATAATTCTTAAGATTATAAACCTGGAAAATTCAGGACAAGTTATTATAACTGGTAAAGTACAGCACAAAAATAGTTTACTTAAAATATTGCAGCTAAGGATAAAATTTCAAATAAAATATTTAGATTTAGAAAATATCAGCTGTTTTTAAAACTAAAAATTTTATTACAAGTTATTACTTTTATTTGTTATTACTTGTTAATTCTATTAAAAAGAATTAACTCAATTAAAATATTTTTTGCACTTTAAAAATATTCATTTTTTAAGATTATTAATTACTAAATAGAAATTTGAAAGATGGCTATAAAAATAATTTTAGTACATACCTAGTTAGTACAATAAATAGTATGCAAAAATTAGTTATATATTACAGTAAAATCTACCTATAACAACAAATTCACAGTAAAATTTGCTTGAGTTATTGCCTAAGTTATTGCCAAGTTTTCAAATTTTTAGTCTTGACCCAATGCCTATTTTTTACATAATGAATTTGCCTACCCTATATACTATTCTACTTTGCATAAAAACTTTAGCTAAACTGGTACTTCTGGCTATCATTTTTTAAATATTCTAGTGTGTCAATATTTTAACAAAATGATGGTACCTTTTTTAAATATAATGTTACTTTTTAAATTAAAATCAAATAATTTTTAGTATTCAAATTTTATCCTTAGCTGCAATATTTTAAGTAAAAATTGTCTTGTTCTGCACTTTACCAGGTGTAATAAGTTGTCCTGAACTTTCTCAAATTGTCCTAATATTTTCCAGCTTTATAATCTTAAGAATATTATTTCTCTTGCTCGCATTTTTCCATGTAATCCATGTTTTTCCAGACTATGCTAATATGCTAATTAGTAATGTGTAAATTAGCGGTGCCTTTGATAATTTTTCCTTACCTCAATGACACCGGTGACATATATTAAAAGTCCCCCTATAGAACTTTATCCATAACAAAGTATAGATCTATCATTTAAACTTTAAACTATAATTTAAACTTAATTAAAATACATTTTGTTTTTAAAATTAAAAAAAAAGTTAATACTGAAATCCAATTTTCGGCCTTATACTTTTTCATGATATTTTACCTCACAACGTTTTTAATACAAATTTTTGTTGCATGGAACCAAATCTATAAATTCCTTCATGCTTTCTTCTAGCATTGAATCTAAGATAAATATATTTTTCTTTTAGAATAAAAAGTTATTTAGATTTAAACTTGATTGGAGGCGTTATTTACTCTCCTATAACATTGCTACATATTTTGAGGTAAACGTTTTTCTACTGGATCAAATCTAAATTTTTTCTGCCGAAATGTACCTAGAGACCAGCCCCCTTCAAAACTGCTAACAGTTTTTAATTCGGTTAAGAACTGGATTAGCGACAAGCTTTGAAATATGCTGCGTGTGAGTAAACTGCCGCCTTAAGAATATTATTCAACTATAGGCGCAGGAGTGGCTGTGTGGTAAGTAGCTCGCTTACCAACCACATGGTTCCGGGTTCAGTCCCACTGCGTGGCATCTTGGGCAAGTGTCTTCTGCTATAGCCCCGGGCCGACCAATGCCTTGTGAGTGGATTTGGTAGACGGAAACTGAAAGAAGCCTGTCGTATATATGTATATATATATATATATATATATATATATATATATTGTGTGTGTGTGTGTGTGTGTGTGTGTGTTTGTGTTTGTCCCCCTAGCATTGCTTGACAACCGATGCTGGTGTGTTTACATCCCCGTCACTTAGCGGTTCGGCAAAAGAGACCGATAGAATAAGTACTGGGCTTACAAAGAATAAGTCCCGGGGTCGATTTGCTCGACTAAAGGCGGTGCTCCAGCATGGCCGCAGTCAAATGACTGAAACAAGTAAAAGAGTAAAGAGTATTAACGTAGTTGAATCATATGCATTTATTACTAATATCTTTTCGATCAATGTCTTGCATATTCTTTAAGATGTATAAACACGACCTGGAATTCTGTATTATTAATTAGAAATTTAAGTTCCAGCTGGTTTTAATTTGACTTGAATTTATTAACAACCGATAACTAATAATCAACTAATAACAAGCTTTGCCAATTAAATTTTAATCTCCGTCCAATGCCAGACACGTTAATAGTTGCATCGAAGGAATGTGTTGAGAGGAAATGCATTTTTTTAAAATCAAAGGGTAGTGTTGTAACATTTGGTGCTAAATTGACTCTACTGCCTTTGTAAAAGCTGAAGAACCTTAGCTAATTGTATCTTATAGAAGGAAAAAGACTGTCTAAGCTGAGGGTAAAAAAATGCTCATAAAAGATATATTATAGTTTATAGCCATAATAGGCGTTGAAGAGAATTCTACACCGAAAAATTATCTCCAGAATAGCGGCTGGAAGAGTACAGCACTGGTACTGTTAGCTGAAATTATTATAAAAGAAAAAAAAACTCAAACTCATCATATCCCCTAACAGATACTCAACTGTCATTAGAGGTGGACAGTAGTAGGCCCAGTGGTTAGGGCAGCGGACTCGCGGTCATAGGATCGCGGTTTCGATTCCCAGACCGGGCGTTGTGAGTGTTTATCGAGCGAAAACACCTAAAGCTCCACGAGGCTCCGGCAGGGGATGGTGGTGATCCCTGCTGTACTCTTTCACCACAACTTTCTCTCACTCTTACTTCCTGTTTCTGTTGTACTTGTATTTCAAAGGGCCGGCCTTGTCACTCTCTGTGTCACGCTGAATATCCCCGAGAACTATGTTAAGGGTACACGTGTCTGTGGAGTGCTCTCACGAGCAGGCTGTTCCGTTGATTCGGATCAACCGGAACCCTCGTCGTCGTAACCGACGGAGTGCTTCCACCACCAGTAAGACCATACATACGAGAGCATTCTTCCCATAGAAGCAGCAGATAGATGACACAACTGCACACCTTCTGTCTCGCAAGTCAGACATGATCGACAATAACAACAAAACCACATCATCATCATCATCATCATTAACAGAATGGATAACATCAGCAGCAAAAAAATAAATAAATAAAAAGAGTGATACTTGAAACTACTGCGATAGAAACAGTAGTAACAATAATAATAATAATAGCAAAAAACCTCAAAAGCAACGGCAGCTAAGACCGTCAAACATCTCCGGAATAACAGACAACCTTGCGACCAAATCTCATAAAAAATACAAGACCATCATATATAAAACACACACTCCACATACTGTCCTTCACACGTTTCTTTCTCCATCTGCCGCAGAACATAGCCTATTCAGAGTGAAAGACAGTGCGAGGGCACTAGTCGTCCCCCAAAGATACCCATACAATTATCACAGCCTTAGCAATAACAAAAAATCACAGAGACAACCACAAGCATAATTACAAAAGCGAAAAAAAAAATATCTCAATATCAACGGCAACAACACCAATGAAAAGAACAAAAGCCCTCCTGCATCAGCTTCACTGTTGTTCAGAAAAGCAACATTGAATTGACGGAAGAGATGATTAACAATAAAAACATTCACACCAGTGGGGATGCTTTAAGAAGCCCCTCCCCAAAACCTCAATAGACTATAATAAAAACATAATAAAAACTGACTCACAAACTTACAGATGCCTTCAAAGATTACTCTTTTAATGCTGCGCTTTTGAGCAAGCTGGTCAGAAAATTTCTGAGAAAATTATTTTGACGTTTTCTCTTCTTCCCAATGAAGAGGTGATTCACGCGGCCATTTCCACTGCCAGAATGAATAAACATTCTATTTTCTTTCGCGACAAACATGACCGTATTCAGAGTGGATGTACGAATGTACGTGTTCTGGTGTCAGCTTGTAAGCAATGATCTCAGGTTGTTATACATATATGTAGTAGCCATCTGTAAGAAGAGGGTCTCTGGAGCACAAACAAGCACGTCTGTGTTTGACTATTGGGAGACATTCTGATATTATGCAGCACAGAAATCAGGCATTAAGGTTGAAGGGTTATGCTAGAAATCCTTATTTCTCAAGTTGCTTGTCACTTACCTGGACCAGGACGATAAGTCTGTAGTCCTGGATATTAATGACTGCTGAGAGCGCCTTCAGGATATTGGTTTTCTATTACCCGATAGTGCAGAAAGGCAAAAATCTTTTAGTCTTCAAGATTTCCTATGGTCGTTCCGATCTCTTACTAATGGGATTTTGGAATTGCATTTTAGTTTCAAAGCGGGACTGAATGGGGGTTATTAGCGCATGTAAATGCGTGTGTATCTGTGTGTGTGTGTGTGTGCGCGCGTGTGTGTAGAAGACCTGCTCAAAAACTTTTAACTGTCTGACAAGTAGCGATTGGATCTCTTTGCTATGAAATCAACTAACCCCTTTCCCGACTTGCTTACCTTGTGCCAAAAATTTTTTGAAATCATCAACATCATCATCATCATCATCATCATCATCAACGTCATCATCATCATCATCATCATCACCATCATCATCATCATCATCATCATCATCATCATCATCATCACCATCATCATCATCACCATCACCATCATCATCATCATCATCATCATCATCATCATCATCATCATCATCATCACCTTCATCATCATCACCTTCATCATCATCATTGTCATCACCATCGTCATCATCATTATTATTATTATCATCATCATCATCATCATTATTATTATTGTTGTTGTTATTATTATTCGAATGTGACTCAACCGGTTTGGCTGCCATTCAGCTTAACCTGCGTATTTACGGCAGTGGGTAGCTTGTTGTATTTGAGATGTCCTCAGGCACCTTCAGTCATATGCAGCAGCAGCAACAACAACAAGAACAACGCCAACAACACATAAGGAGCAGCAACCGAATGTACCGAACCGCTTACGATGAGTAAAAGTATCTGTTCTCCGATTTCACTTACTTACAGATTGGAACGGGTAGCAGGAATTTTAAGGGTGCGATTTTGTAGACGATTTACTGTTGTTGGGTGCACTGCTCATCACTTAGTACTTTCTCCGTTACCTTTTTTTTTCACAGAAAACCATTCATATTTGTTATATATATATATATATATATACTACACATTCATACTCACACAAAGAAACAAATACACATTCACAAAGAAGCACGCACACACTCATATACACACACGCACACGCCCACACACATGCATACGCACACACAGAAACCCACCCAGCCATCCACCCACACATGCACAGACACACTCTTTGCTGTTATTCTTGTGCCAAAAGAACATGGTGGTCGCTCTCATCTGTTCACAACGTTTTCTTTCTGTTTAAGGGAGTTTTCTTTCTAGATTTGTGGAAACGCGGAGAGATTTCTGACTAACAAATGTTTTATGTATCATCCTCTTCGACATCTTTACACGTCCTCCTTCCCCTCCTCTGTGGTGGCGAGCTAGCAGAATCGTTAGCATGTCGGACAAAATGTTTGGCGGCGTTTCGTCTGCCTTTACGTTCTCAGTTCAAATTCCGCCGAGCTCGACTTAGTCATTAATCCATTTGGAGGTCGATAAAATAAATACAAGTTAAGCACTAGGGTCGGTATAATCCCCCAATATTTCAGGCGTTATACCTATAGTATTATTATAAATAATACTATATTTATGTACTATTTATAGGCGCAGGAGTGGCTGTGTGGTAAGTAGCTTGCTAACCAACCACATGGTTCCGGGTTCAGTGCTTGGGCAAAGTGTTCTCTGCTATAGCCCCGGGCCGACCAATGCCTTGTGAGTGGATTTGGTAGACGGAAACTGAAAGGAGCCTGTCGTATATATGTATATATATATAAGTGTGCGTGTATATGTTTGTGTGTCTGTGTTTGTCCCCCTAGCATTGCTTGACAACCGATGCTGGTGTGCTTACGTCCCCGTCACTTAGCGGTTCGGCAAAAGAGACTATAGAATAAGTCCCGGGGTCGATTAAAGGCGGTGCTCCAGCATGGCCGCAGTCAAATGACTAAAACAAGTAAAAGAGTAAAAGAGTATATTATTTATCGAGTGGTGGGGTTGATGTAATCGCCTTGCTCCCACCACCTATAAAACAAGTATTGTGCCAAAGCTGCAAGGAATATAACACGAATACAGGAAGAATATATCGAAAAGGAAGTTATATGTATGAAATAACTATGCTTTTAAGTCTATAATCCATGATTAAGTGTAAAGTTCACAATATATCATTATTATTATTATTATTATTATTATTATTATTATTATTATTATTATGATTGAGTGATAGAGCAGCGCATGCCTTCAAAGTGACACAGGGGTAAAATATACAAAGCCCAGTATACTCATCATGACTACTCGTCTGATAAGGGTACACTAGGCACATGCATCACAACCATGTGTGACATGGTGATCTCATATCAAGATAGACAGTGCATGGACTTGCAGGTGGGGCCCAGTTTGAAGTTTCTTCTGATCGAGTAACCCATCCCGCTTAAAAGGTCCCTGATTAAGGGTTGTTTAAGGATGTTGAAAGAACCACCCATGTTTCCAGAGGTGAATTATTCAAACCCCAAAGAATCCCTCTCAACACATGGCTATGATGCTCCCCCACTACTTCTGCTCGTGATCAGAGATGCACATATCGTCAGCCACTAAGGGACATGTTTAACTCGTTTAGGTCAAACAACTGACAAGCAATTCTGTGGTATTGAGCAGAATGTTTGCTGTAGCCCATCTTTTATACCAAGACAAAACAATGTACATGATAACACTTTCAATCAGTTAAGATCAGAAGTAATGAGAGCTACTGCCCGGTACTGCATTTATCATTATTCATAATTGTATGGAGGCGAGCTGGTAGAATCGTTAGCATTACTATGTGTCTGTTATGTCGTAATACTACACAGTGGAGGCGCAATGGCCCAGTGGTTAGGGCAGCGGACTCGCGGTCATAGGATCACGGTTTCGATTCCCAGACCGGGCGTTGTGAGTGTTTATTGAGCGTAAACACCTAAAGCTCCACGAGGCTCCGGCAGGGATGGTGGTGATCCCTGCTGTACTCTTTCACCACAACTTTCTCTCACTCTTACTTCCTGTTTCTGTTGTACCTGTATTTCAAAGGGCCGGCCTTGTCACTCTCTGTGTCACGCTGAATATCCCCGAGAACTACGTTAAGGGTACACGTGTCTGTGGAGTGCTCAGCCACTTACACGTTAATTTCACGAGCAGGCTGTTCCGTTGATTCGGATCAACCGGAACCCTCATCGTCGTTACCGACGGAGTGCTTCCAGTACTACACAGTAGCTGTAGGAGCTACGAAATCCTCTTCGCCACTGTTATGTCGCTTTTTCGGATGCCTTCTACTCAACTCGACTCCTCTCTACTCTGACCTAGTCTATTTTGTTCTACCGACGTCTAGGCTTCTCCCTCTATATCTACGTATTGGGCTAGCCTACTTCATCGTCTGGTGGCGTCCACACAATAGTGTCTATGTGTGTCAAGGTGCGAGGATTAGCGGGTTAGTGTATTTAACTCGCGATTGTAAGGTGGTAAGTACGAATCTTGGCGGCGTTTTGTCCTTGATGAATACAACGTATTTCGCCTTGCTTCCTCTCAAATGGAAAAAAAAATTCGTCCTATATGTAGTTCAGAGTGTTAACGTTGTCATACACGATGTGTCACGCTGCATGTCCCTGAGTACTACGTCAATATCACGAGCAGCTTGTTCCGTTGATCGAAACAACTGGAATATCCGTCATTATAACCGAGTGAGTGTTTTGCTATCTATCTATGAATCTATGAATGAATGAATGAATGAATGAATGAATCTATCTATCTATCTATCTATCTATTTCTACCTAGGTATATAGAACTTGATGGGATAAGTATTATGTAGGCGATTACCACATCAGTACTTTATGCAGGAACCTGCATAAATTTAAATAAACGAAGTGCATTTGGTTATATTTCGATCAATCATAAATTGAGCACTGCGCCGATGCAAGTCATGTATATCAACTAGGCTTGCTATAATCCCTACAGAGTGAATAATAATTATTTTGATTTAAGAAAAATTAAATCGAATCAATTTTACGTACGTTTCGGTGAACGAACAACATTTAGTTCATATGACATACAAAACTATACAATTCATGCAAAAATTAGCATTCGTTCACTTCGTGATAATTATATATGCATATATACCTAACCACGAAGAAACTGTTGATTAAATTATTATTACCCTAGATTTTAGCTGATTAGAAATTTGCATCTATAAGATATTCTTGGTAGTCATTTGATTTATAAGTTAATGATCTTTCAAATTTTATTTTTGGCAATAAAATCTCCCACAAAATTTAGTCTACATCGTATGTATGTTTGTTCCTTCTCGAGCCACGCCTGTCTCATATTGGCAGTTTTCCCTGTTTCCTTGGCGTATAGGTTCCCCACCTGGACGGGACGCCGGTCCGTCGCAGGTGAGCTGCAAGATGCAGGAGGAAAGAGTGAGAGTAAGTTGTGGCGAAAGAGTCTGCAGACGTTCGCCATTATCTTCTGCCGGAACCGCGTGGAGCTTAGGTGTTACGCTCATAAACACACATATCGCATGGTCTGAGATTCGAACCTGCGATCTCTCGACCGCGAGTCCGCTGCTCTCACCACTAGGCCAAGTGCCTCCATACATCGTATGTATACACAAAAGTAAACATGTTGCATTTCTTGAAAATATTATTCTCGATTTCGATTCCCAGATAGATCGGTAGTGCGTTCTGTTGTTGAGCAAACCGTTTCATTTCGCGTTGCTCCAATCCTCTCAGCTGTAAAATGTGTGCGCCTGTGACGGCTGGCGTGCCGTTCAAATGTATGTTAGAATGCCCGCCTAGCCAGTGGACTGGGGTCATTCAAACACACACCCATGCGAGGACGCGCACTATGTATAACAACAACCGACTGTCTGCTCAACACAGTAATACCTTTTATACAACATCTCACACGCTTCAAAAGTTGACGAGTATACTAATGGTACTAGCAAGAGGTTAATCTATCATTGCGAGATAAACAAAAGGCAAAATTCACCAAGTACGATTAAAAAAGAACGAAGTCAACGAATTCATATGTAGCACATGTTATAGGAGTGAGAATAACTATCATAGATTAATTTCATCTGCCGTTACGTTCTGAGTTCAAATTCTGCCGAGGTCGACTTTACCTTTCATCCTTTCGGGGTCGATGAATTAAGTACCAGTTACGCACTGGAGTCGATGTAATCGACTTAATCCCTTTGTCTGTCCTTGTTTGTCCCTTCTATGTTTAGCCCCTTGTGGGTTATAAAGAAACATATCATAGATTAAATTTATCCCTGCATATAATAGCTACACGCAAATGGCTTATATTTTATTGTTACAGGAGGGGCAGAATGCGAAAATAAAAATAAAAACGCTGAAGAGGATTCGAAAGTGGAAGGACGAAGTTTGAATAAATACAGCAATTGATTTTGTCAGTCACAGTACAAGGTATTCTTCCTTTCCTTTTCCCTTTTTTTTTTCTTCGTCAACCTACTGCCCTAGTTGTGAGGTAATCACTTCTGGTTAAGTAATCTATTAGTGACGTCACACAGAAGCAATATTTAACTGACACCGTAGATAGACGGGAAGTAAAAACGTACAATAATTTAGTATTAATTTCATCAACCAGAAAATTCTAACACATTTAATTTGATGGGAATCTCTGTCGACTGCACCATACATGAAAAGTTACTTCACCAGACACACACACACGTTATATATAACATACATACATACATACACATAAATATATATATATATATATGAGGATGTTTGTTTATGTTCGGGTCAATATGTATGTGTGCATACACTTATGCATATGAGAAGAAATCATTTTATTTGTCTCACTGGTTTTCTCCCATTTTCTGTTTCAATCTATTTTCCGTCTTTTTCTTTCTCACATTACTGACTCTCTCACCATTTTGCTTCCCCTCTTTTTTCTCTTTGGATATACATATAAAAAAATATATATACATACACGCACACACACACACACACACACACACACACACACTCACACACACACATACATACATACATAATACATGCATACATGCATTCATACACATAGATATACATATAGGTGTACATATATATACATATACATATATATTTATATGTATATATATATATAGAGAGAGAGTAAAGAAATATATATATATAGAGAGAGAGATAGATGTAGATATAGATATAGATATATGTATATATATATATTATATATATATATATTATATATATATATACACACATATACTAAATAATATACTATACATATATATATATATATGTATGTATATACAGATATATGTAATTTTATATATATATATTATATATATATATTATATATGTATGTATATACAGATATATGTATTTTATATATATATATATATTATATATTATATATGTATGTATATATATATGTAATATATATATATATATGTGTGTGTGTGTGTGTGTATTTCTATATGTATGTATGTATATATATATATGTATATATATATATATATACATATATATATATATATATATATATAATATATATATATAGATAGATAGATAGATAGATAGATAGATAGATAGATAGATAGATAGATAGATAGATAGGTAGAGAGACAGACAGACAGATAGATATACTTATACACTAACATTCAAAAAATATACAAGCTATCAAAAACAACAGAAATAATCGTCATCCGATGAAAAAAAAAGAAACAAAAAAAATCAAAAACCAAAAACATACAATATAAAAAAAACCAACCAACAACACCGAATTGGAAGACGTATTTTTGGCCGATCCTTGAGAAAATTTGTCTGGGACACGACGAACGTAAGGCGACATTTTCATGACTATAATGTCAGAGGTAGAAAAAGGCGTATAGCCAGCCCCACAGAATCCAAAACCTTAACAAGTTTGACAACATAACTTCCTCCCTCACATTTGTATTTTTCCTTCTTTCTTTTTTTTTTCCTTCCTCTTTTGTTTTTTTGTTGTTTTTGATGTTTTTGTGTTGCTTTAGTTTCGTGCATAAAAAGGAAAGGGAGACAATTATATAAGCGTTAAAATGCAGAAACCTTTCACATATTTTGTATCTCTTTCTCCCTATCTTTCTGTCTGCCAATGTCTTTGTATCTCTCTGTCTTCATCTCTCTATCTGTCTATCCGCCTGTCTGTCTGTCTGTCGCTATCTGTCTGGGCATCTCATTCTCTCATCTCTGTCTCTCTACGTAACTATCTTCTTTTTGTTTTTTCCGTCTAGTTCAAAATATATAACCTTACTAAATTTTGTTTTCCTCCTTTCGCCGACTGCTCCCAGAAATTTGGATGAAAAAGCAAAATATTAAGTAACGAAAAAGAGCGATGGAGTATATATAGAATGAGAGCGATACAGATATTTCGAGTGATAAAGACTGAAAGAAAAAAACAGAGAAAGAAGGAAAGAAAGAGAGAATGAAAGAAAGAATGAAAGAAAGAAAGTGAGGATTGACGAGATTTTGGAAAGAAAGAATGCTCTGTTCCATAAACATAAAGAGATTCTTAGGAACATTTGAGGAAATTTGGTTAGTTTATATGAATGTATCGTAAGATATGGTGGAGGCTTTGAAGCCAACAACGGCATTGGTGTTGTAGTGGTGTCGATGGTAACGATGAAGACAACACGACGACGATGATGGTAATGATGATGATAACGATGACGATGACGACGACGATGATAAGTGCAATACTGGAAAAGTTGTGAGATTGATGGCGTGTTGATGAAGATTATGACCAATTTGAAGGCGGCGAGCTGGCAGAAATGTTATTACGCCGGCCGAAACGAAATGCTAAGCGGTATTTCGTCTGCCGTTACGTTCTGAGTTCAAATTCCGCCGAGGTCGACTTTGCCTTTCATCCTTTCGGGGTCGATTAAATAAGTACCAGTTACGTACTGGGGTCGATGTAATCGACTTAATCCGTTTGTCTGTCCTTGTTTGTCCTTTCTGTGTTTAGCCCTTTGTGGGTAGTAAAGAAATAGGTATTTCGTGTGCCGCTACGTTCTGAGTTCAAATTCCGCCGAGGTCGACTTTGTCTTTCATCCTTTCGGGGTCGATTAAATTAGTACCAGTTACGCACAGGCTCGATATAATCGACTTAATCCATCTGTTTGTCCTTGTATGTTCCCTCTATGTTTAGGGCCCCCTGTGGGCAACAATGAAATAAATATCATACAATGATGCTGAGGATAGCGATGACGATAATACTAATAATGATGATGGTGACAACGATGATGGTGGTGTTGTTGTTGATGATTTTAAAGATGTGTGGAAGCACTCCGTCGGTTACGACGATGAGGGTTCCGGTTGATCCGAATCAACGGAACAGCCTGCTCGTGAAATTAACGTGTAAGTGGCTGAGCACTCCACAGACCCGTGCACCCTTAACGTAGTTCTCGGGGATATTCAGCGTGACACAGAGAGTGACAAGGCCGGCCCCTTGAAATACAGGTACAACAGAAACAGGAAGTAAGAGAGAGAGAAAGTTGGGGGCGAAAGAGTACAGCAGGGATCACCACCATCCCCTACCGGAGCCTCGAGGAGCTTTAGGTGTTTTCGCTCAATAAACACTCACAACGTCCGGTCTGGGAATCGAAACCGCGATCCTATGACCGCGAGTCCGCTGCCCTAACCACTGAGCCATTGCGCCTCCACTTTAAAGATGTAACGATAATGAGGATGCTGGCGATAATGAATATAATTAGTAAAAGAAGGAGAAAGTTGTTGCAAATATTTTTCTGCAGCCATTGCTCAAAACCGACCGTGATGACTTCTATGGTATGCGAAGTCAATCGTAGAACTGCAATATGATCCCGAGTTCCAAATACATTTAACCCTTGTCTGATTGAAGACCACTTTGAATACATGTTTTGTTGGAGATCACCAGTAGCTCTGTCGACGATATCTCTGTCTACATGCAGTACCTCATTCTAGTAGAAGGCTACACTGTACTCATGCTTCCTTAACGACTAAACTGTACCTCTGTGTTATTACAGCACACTATACTTTTGTCTAAAAGCCACAGCGTCCCTCCGTCTAACTGAAGAACACTGTGTACCTCTGTTTTATAAAAGACAACATTGTACCTTTACTTTTGCAAAGGCAACATTGTGCATTTTAAAGATCACACTGTACTTTATCTAATTAACGAGAACATAATTTAGCTCTGTTTGATTAATTAATTTAATTAAAGGTGCATGTATGACTCCTTAAAGACCACACTGCGTCTCTGTTTATGTAAAGAACCATGTGATCACGTCGTCTCGTGACTGACCAGACTATCAGTTGTTGCTATACATCGTTGGTCACGATGCGCTTTGTATCGTCTTAGCCTTCGAATGTCGCCACCCCACTGGCTAGGTGAGCAGGTCAATTTTGCCCCTGATCGAAAGGGAGGACGTGAAGTGAAG
Source organism: Octopus sinensis (assembly GCF_006345805.1). Classification (NCBI taxonomy): domain Eukaryota; kingdom Metazoa; phylum Mollusca; class Cephalopoda; order Octopoda; family Octopodidae; genus Octopus; species Octopus sinensis. Next base: position 33,263 of record NW_021833080.1, read on the forward strand.
TGTTTTACTCAAGAACACAAAGCGACGCCCGGTCTGAGAATCGAACCCATAATCTAACGATCGTGAGTTCAACAGTCTAAACAATGCCATGCGTCTTCACACACAGATACACACACACACACACACACACACACACACACACACACACACACACACACACACACACACACAAACACGCATGCACGCATATGTATGTATTTATATGTATATAATGTGTAACTATACTTTTCGTCGATAAATATCAAATTATATCGGTGACAAAATCGAAAATCAAGTGATTTACCGAAAGAAGTCCCTTGAGATAGTTGTTCCTCATCGAGTTCCATACCTCTTTATTCTTTCTCTTTACAAAGAATAACACTGTATTTATGTCTAATTAAAGACCACACTGTAATTGTTTAACGCACTGACTAATTAGAGACTATACTGAACGGCTGACTAATTAAAGGATACCTTATACCTCTGACTGATAAGAGACCATTTTATGTATGTCTCACAAAAGATTACGTTCTACCACTTCCTTAATAATTACACTCGTATCTCCGTTCAATTAACACCTCTCTCCAAACACTCTGTTTAATAAAAAAAAAAAACCCAAAACCCCCAAAAAGCACAGAAAAAGAAAAAATGCCACACCGTACCTCCCTGTAATTAAATACTACTTCGTCCCATAATGAAAACCACAATCTGCACTGATCAATCTAATATATTGTTTAGGACGTTAATCTTGTTTTCTCTGTATTGGACTAGTATGAGGACAAAATGGTCATAGTGTATGTGTGTCATTTTATATTTCCTCACTGTGTCTTACATGTGTGCTGTGAATGATGGCTAAATGTTGAAGCATTTTTGTCTTCTCCGTAGATCTAGTATGCTTATATAAGTTTATAATTGCAACGGTTTCTAATATTTGATAGGTATAGTTTTGTTGATAAGGCAGGAGATAGCGATTGTGTTAGGTACTACTTTTTGTCCGTTTGGCGCCAAGTTTCTAGGTTGTTGATATCGTAGTTGTACAGCTATATCTGGGGAACGGTGGGAGGAAATAACTGTGACAGCTGGCTATTACGGATGTAAAATACCGATCGTATACAGAATTCTTAAAAACAGTAAGATCTTTGTGGCATACGTACGGTGAATTAGGATATTCTAGATAAGTTGTGATGCATTTTGTAGAAATGACATTTGTATAAGATGGCTTGCAGTGAGACCGAGCCCGTGACCTCGAGTTTGCAAGGCAAACATCTTAACCACTTACTAGAACGTTGGGTCTATCCACACATTGTGAGTAATATAGGTGGACGGAAACTGTATGGAAGACTCTTGGGTTAGTTTAACTGCAATTCAAATTGTCCATGTTTGTCATATCCTGTCTCATGTTGATACTGTTTGAGAATTATTTTGAGGGCACCAAAATGTCTGGAATATTTAGCCACATACATGTTAATTCAGGAGCAGATAATTTGGCTGAATACATAACTGAATACTCATCGACGAACGACAGAGATCCATCATAATCATATGACGATGTCTTGGTAATCTGAAAGGTAATTTATTAAAGAATGTTTAGGGTTTTGTGTTGTTTTTGTTTAATGCTAGGTTGGCCCTGAATAAGCCGGCCAATGATCAAAGACGGTTTTGCTGTAAGTACACCATCTTTCTATCAGGAATTGTCCACATCAGACTACAATTATCCCATGTTTAACCCACTGAACTCTGGAGCAAGTATGTAGAGGTTTAATCATCGTTTGTTTGGTTCTCTATTGTTATCCAAGTTGTGTATTTTGTTGTCTTTCTTGGTTGAACTCATACTCTTTTGATGAAAAATATTCGCTAACTTATCATTTCTTTATTGAAGACAATAGGGTGTGTTGAGGCATATTACGTTGTTATTTCTAGCAAATCGAGTGACTACATCGGTAACGCGTAATTATATAGTTCGTAAATCCTGGCGTAGATTTCAGATGATATTCGTGGTCTCAACAATTGCTTCAAAGGGTCTTTACGCATTTTATGTGCAGAGGAATGTGTAGAGGAGTGCATTGGACTGTAAGACTTTTGGAATTCTAAGTTACCGTTTTTGTTACCTCGTAGAACGAAGGATTTTTAGATAAGTTTTTCTCAAAGTAAGCACGACCGCACCGTGGGGGTTGGTGGAAAATTTTACATGATTACTGGGCACGAAAATAGCAGTAGATTGCAGATAGTGGTGAAAGTTGCATCTCTTTACTCATTACTCTTTTACTTGTTTCAGTCATTTGACTGAGGCCATGCTGGAGCACGGCCTTTAGTCGAGCAAATCGACCCCGGGACTTATTCTTTGTAAGTCCAATACTTATTCTATCGGTCTCTTTTGCCGAACCGCTAAGTGACGGGGACGTAAACACACCAACATCGGTTGTCAAGCAATGCTAGGGGGACAAACACAGACAGACAAACATATACACACACACACATATATATATATATATACATATATACGACAGGCTTCTTTCAGTTTCCGTCTACCAAATCCACTCACAAGGCATTGGTCGGCCCGGGGCTATAGCAGAAGACACTTGCCCAAGGTGCCACGCAGTGGGACTGAACCCGGAACCATGTGGTTGGTTAGCAAGCTACTTACCACACAGCCACTCCTGCGCATCATTTAATTTTCAAAAATATTCCTTAAAATTTTTATTCTGTTTGAGAATCTGTTGTTAATATTAGTTTTAAATATGGGAATGTGGCCAACAATTAGAGGGGGGGTCATAGGTTGATTGGATCAACACTTAGGACTGAACTGGTACTTATTCTTTCGACTCCGAAAGAATGAAAATCAAAATTGACCCCGGCGGATTTTGTATTCAAAACATAAAAACGGACGAAAAGTCGGTAAGCATTTTGTCCGGCGTGCTAAATATTCTTATTGCACGTCACCTTCGATTTCAAGTTTCAGAAGGCCAGCTATTTTATAGGAGAGGTGAGTCGATTACATTTTCCCCAGGACTTGACTGTTCTCTTTTTTATTTATCGGTCCTGAAAAGATGTTTACCTTTCCGGGTCGACGGAATTTGAATTCAGAAAGTACAACCGGAAGAAAAGCCGCTTAGCATTTTGTCCCCTGTGCTAACGGTTACTCTAATATTACTTTCAACTTTTGATACAAGACCAGCCATTTCGGTGGTGGAGATCCAATAAATGTTTATAGAATTTTTACTCTAACCGTCCTTACTTCTCTGAAGTTATCCTTAGCCTGGCAGTGACAATAACAATTTGTAACTGTGGATCAGGTTTATTTATTTATTATACATTAGCTGTATCGCCCGGCGTTGCTCGGGTTTGTAAGGGAAATAACTATATAAGCATTTTTAGAGATGTAAAGTATAATAGCCATCTCAATATGGCTAACCACAAGGGGGGGGTGTTACTGTAGCTGTTTACGTTCTGAGATTTAATAATAAATTTTTAGAGAGTTACTTCCCTTATATATGCCAAAAATGCATTAAAAATGGGAAAAATTGATGGTAATTTTTTTTTTAAATCGTAGACTCATCGTAGACTCATCGTAGACGCGCGCTAATACCCAGAAGGGCTCGATATGAATCATGACTATAAGATACCCGGTTTTGGTTAAACTGCACCGCAAAATGTGGGAGTAGTTAGGAATCTAAATCGTAGGAGACAGACAGCACACAACCTCACTTTTATATATAAAGATTTTAATTGATATTAGTTAGCAAATGATATTTATGCGTCCGACATACAAAGGAATAACAACAAAGATCGGCTCAACGGAATTTGATCTCAAAACATTAAAGAGGACAAAGAGTATTATTGTAATTCTTTGTAATTCATCAAGAACTGCTCGTTAATTAACCGAAATGAACTTTTACCACACAGTCTCTCTTTGCCTCTCACTCACTCTTCGTATGTGTGCGTGGGTGTGTATGTCCCGCGCGCGCGCATTGTGTATATGTTTTTTTTTATATGTTATTTGTTTTAGTTCTGACACTGCGGCCATGCTGGGGATATCGATTAGAAATATCCGTTGTTAACTATTTCTGGCACATTGGCTTCTTCCTCTCATATTCCATTCTTAACCGCTCTCTTTCTCTTCCCCCTCACGCTCTCTCCACTCTCCCATTCACCGGTTTCTCTCTTGGTTTGTCTCTCTGGTCCTTGTAATACCCTCAATCCGATATCCATCTACATACACAATTTATGCTTCATCTCTGAAGCAATTTGTTAATTGTCCTTTAATTTCAGGGGATACTGCGACGCGCCAATCGTAGTGGGGGAAACTTTGTAAGGAAACGTATCAGGGAAACTCAGTTTGAAGTAAATTCAGTGCAGGTTCCTTCGATGGTGGTTCGAGGCCGAGCGATAAAGACCCCAGTTAAAGGAAATAAGATCTCCCGATGGTACCATATTCTCTTTCCAGTATAGATGGCAATTCAAAAACAGGAGGAAGACACCCAAGTGTCTCGACCTAGGGTGGACCCAGCTCTCTTTGAGTGCCAGGAACTAACAGGCCGAATCACTTACTTGAGGTGAGCTCTTCCTTTGAAGATTTTCCCATGCGGTTAGCTTGCCCTGTAGCGAGGTTCCAACAACGAAAGACAGAACAAAACATTATAAAATAAAAATACAAAAATGAAAAACGAAAAATAATATTAAAGTAAAACTAAAAAGTAAAAATGAAAACAATTAAAGATTTAAGAACATCAACTTTTATGCATAAACATAGATAAACAATACATTTACATTTGTAATAATAAAAAAAAAACAATTCCTTGTTATCAGTTTTTAAAAACTATATCTGGTTCTTGTTCGACAAAATATAAAACATACAGGTTATCTTTTGTCTCTGTCTTCGTTCAATGTACACACTTAATCAGTAGAAAGCGCCAGTTTTCGGGTTAAATTCTAGTTCTTTTATGTTCTGTTCCATTTTTTGTTTTCGATCCATTAGCTCAGATCAGGGCCAATGGTCGTAGAATTATCATCATATTTCAAAAGAAAAAAATAAAAACAAAAAAATGTCGTTCAATGATATTACAATGGAATCTATCAGCACCAACTCACCTACATGCTACAAGTTTATTTCTCGTATCGGTTCTAAGAATTTCTCTTACTTAGAAAAAAGTTTTAGTTACTACTATGCTTCTGTTTAATATTGGTCAAAATAAATATTGATTTGAAATTTTGGTACTAGGCCAGCAGTTTCACGGGGAAGAAGTAAGTCGATTACATCGACCCCAGTACTCGATTGGCACTTATTTTATCGACCCCGAAATGATGAAAAGCAAAGTCGATCTTGAGAGAATTTGAACTCAGAACGTGAAGCCAGACAAAAAATACCGCTAGGCATTTCACCCGGCGTGCTAACGATTCTGCCAGCTCGCCGCCTTTCATGGCCTATATACGTATTGGGAAATTGGTCTGCCGGCTAACTGCTCCAGTCACGTTCTACATGTATAGAAAGAATGCAGAAAGAAAGAAAGAAAGAAAGAAAGAGAGAGAGAGAGAATAAACAGAGACAAAGGAATATAACATAAAAGGTGTATCTTCCTTTGCTTGTTTCAGTCACTAGACTGTGGTTAGCCTGAGACACCGCCTTGAAGAACTGTTGGTTGAACGGGGTACATATTCGGATGTAGAGGGTTTGTTGGACACAGTGTGAGACGACTGTTGTTATCGCTAGGCCTAACTCATCGTAAAGTCAATACCACCATGACCGATATCCAATCTACAGTGGAGAAGGCTAGCCACTGGATTTGGTTAAAAAGAGACGATGAGCGATGGCTAGAAGAATATTGAGCTGTATTGAATAACCAGCTGATCTAGCGAGTGGGGCTTCATATCAGTGAGGGGCGCCGTGCGCATTGATGCCGTCGAGAGGTAGGCCCCGAAACGGCGCGCATTCTCTGCTGATGACCCCATACACTTGCTGGCTTCCGGTATACGGAGATTTTGACTGGTAGCACTTGCATGTTCAAGTTGAATGCAAGACATATTTGTTTCTTTCGCCGAACCGCAAAGTTACGAGGACGCCAACAAATTAACACAAGTTGCCAAGCGACGGGAAGGGACAAAAAATATCCACACACACACATATACGTCTTCTTTCAGTTTCAACTCACAAGGGTTTGGTCGGCCCGAAGCTATACTAGAAGACACTTTCCAACGGTTCCACGCAGTGAGACTGAACCCGGGACCATGTGGCTGTGAAGCACATTTTCTACCACACAGCCAAACCTATTCCAAGGATAACGTTTCATAACAGAACGTGAAAGTGGAAATTTCACCGACAAAATTTTGTCTTTGTTCGATCAAATGATTGTCTGGTGGTATTGTATGTGTGTGTGTGTGAGTGTGTGTGTGTGTGTGTATATGTGTGTGTGTGTGTGTGATGGTAGTCCAAGAGAGACGGTTCTACAATTTCCTCAGATGATTCGTTTATTATTCCCCAATACTTAAACTAACAAAAACTACTTAACCATAACTAATTTTTAACTAACGCTAAAATGTAAAAATAAATAAACTAGATATCATATAAATCGAATAACATTTCACTACCATTTACTTCTAAAATGTGAAGGTGCAATGGCCCAGTGGTTAGGGCAGCGGACTCGCGGTCATAGGATCGCGGTTTCGATTCCCAGACCGGGCGTTGTGAGTGTTTATTGAGCGAAAACACCTAAAAAAAGCTCCACGAGGCTCCGGCAGGGGATGGTGGTGATCCCTGCTGTACTCTTTCACCACAACTTTCTCTCACTCTTACTTCTTGTTTCTGTTGTACCTGTATTTCAAGGGGCCGGCCTTGTCACTCTCTGTGTCACGCTGAATATCCCCGAGAACTACGTTAAGGGTGCACGTGTCTGTGGAGTGCTCAGCCACTTACACGTTAATTTCACGAGCAGGCTGTTCCGTTGATTCGGATCAACCGGAACCCTCATCGTCGTAACCGACGGAGTGCTTCCACTCACATCTAAAATAATAACTTTACTACGTTAACTACATATAAAATAATATTCAAGCAAATAAATATTCATATTTTGAGAAAATCATATTCATTAAATAATATTATTAAACCATTATGCAAAAGGTATAAAATTTAAACTTTACTATAACTAAACTATATATAATCTTCATCCTTCTCAGTACATATAAAAAAATATTTCTATACGTATTACTTTATAATCAAAAATTTTTATCAATACTTTTCCTCATAAATCTTAAAACATAAAATTTAATCTAAATCAAAAATAATTTAAATAAAATTATCCTGTGTACATTATAGCTCGTGCTTTCAATCAAATCCAAATTGACCGAGCAATTTTACCGGGTACCATACGTGAGGTATGGAAATGATCGCAGATATATGTTAGATGAGATATTTTACTCAAGAGTACGACGCGCCACCCGGTTCAAGTATTAAAACCACGAGCTCACGATCTCCAGAGCAAAACTAGGCCATGCAGCCTCATCTATCTATCTATCTATCTATCTATCTATCTATCTATCTATCTATCTATCTATCTATCTATCTATCCATCTATCCATCTATCTATCTATCTATCTATCTATCTATCTTTCTATCTATCTATCCATCTATCTATCTATCTATCTATCTATCTATCTATCTATCTATCTATCTATCTATCTATCTATCTATCTATCTATATTTCTATCTATCTATCCATCTATCCATCTATCTATTTAAAAAAAGATGGGTGAATGTGGCAAGGATGGCACGTATGAATGACGAAGCCACCTTGAGCATAATCCTATGAACCCAGAAATTGAAAACAGAGGGTTACCCACTTGCAAACAAATGTGGTAACATATAACAATATTGACCGAGGTTACCGTGGTCTTTTTCGTAGGCTTTTCTTCCCACGGATAAACCTCATCTGCTTCCCCCTTTACACCGTACATCATGACACTGTGATACACGATCCCTATTGATCGTTTTCTTTTCTTTTTTTTTCCTCTTTTTTCTTATTTTTTCCTTTTTCTTTTCTTTTGTTTCTTTTTTTCTCTTTTCCTTTTCTTTTTATTTTTTTTCTTCTTCTTTTTTTCTTTTCTTTTTTCCCTTTCACGAACCCTTTTGATCGAAAACCTACGCCACTTTTTTTTTTGTTTTTTTTCATACCCCAAAAGAAAAGCTCTACCTTGTAATTTGTCCCATCTATGTGCAGCCCTGTGTGGCCAATGAAGAAACTTATCTATCTATCTATCTATCTATCTATCTATCTATCTATCTATCTATCTATCTATCTATCTATCTATCTATACACGATCCCTATTGAACGGCTTCCTTTTTCTTTCTTTCCACGATCCCTTTTGATCGAAATTCTACACCCACCTTTTTTTCTTTCCTTCCCCAAAAGAAAAGCTCTACTTTGTATTTTGTCCCCCCCCGCCCTCTGTGTTCAGCCCTGTGTAGCTAATAAAGAAACGTGTCTATCTATCTATATCAAATAATAATTATAATAAGGATTATTACGAAGTAGCATTAGCATTACCTTTAATTTCTTTTTATACATGTTCAACTTCGACTAGACCTACACGTGTTTCCTCTGCATCAATTAGTAACTGTTTCAATAGCAACCTTACTACAATACCGGTGCAGTTTCTCAGATATCTGTAAATTTATATTTTGTTTGATGACAGATAGGCGAAGGAGTGGCTGTGTGGTAAGTAGCTTGCTAACCAACCACACGGTTGCGGGTTCAGTCCCACTGCGTGGCATCTTGGGCAAGTGTCTTCTGCTATAGCCCCGGGCCGACCAATGCCTTGTGAGTGGATTTGGTAGACGGAAACTGAAAGAAGCCTGTCGTATATATGTATATATATGTATATGTGTGTGTGTTTTTGTGTGTCTGTGTTTGTCCCCCTAGCATTGCTTGACAACCGATGCTGGTGTGTTTACGTCCCCGTCACTTAGCGGTTCGGCAAAAAGAGACCGATAGAATAAGTACTAAAAGGTGGTGCTCCAGCATGGCCGCAGTCAAATGACTGAAACAAGTAAAAGAGTAAAAGAGTAGATATTTCGATGATTGCATTGATTGCAAAGAGATATATGCAAAAAGACGAATATAGAAACAAAACAACCGAACGGAAAATGAAAACTAGCCGAAAATCAAGAGGATCTCAAAATGGCAACGACAATATTTATATACAAGCAAATATAACAGTCGCTAATTTCGATCTAAAGTTGTTTGAATCTAAAATTGAAATGATATATATGTGTACACACACACACACACACACACACACACGCACACGCACACGCACACACACACATATTATATATATATAAAAACTTGGAGAAGAGAAATAGAGAAATAACGCGTGCGTTCGGTCATATAGTAATATAATAAATAAAAAATATATGCCATATATACATACATATATTTCATACCTACATCTACATGTATATATACATAATACAATATATATATATATATATATATATATATATATATGTATATATACATACATATATATACATACATATTATACATATATATACATACACATATATATATAATTATTATATATATATATATATATATATATATATATATATATATATGTATATATATATGAGTACACGGACACCACAAATAGACGTAGAACACAACGAGAGACGAGAACATAAAAGCAAACAAGGAAACGGACTTTTTTTAAACAACGAAAAAACAGAGTACAAGACAAACAATACAAGGAAAATTCCCCTTCATCAGCTGTCCCTGGGTCGACTCAAAGTGTGTTTCGAAGGTAAGGACAGAACACAGTCGAAGCATATATATATGTGGTGTGTGTGTGCGTGTATGTGTGTTAGGATTATAGTTCCCTAAAAAATCTGCCTTGTTACTTCATTTCAGAATTTGTCAGTGGAAAATTGACTCGTTTTAAAAGATGGTTAAAACCGCCTATCATATAAAAGTACTGTAAAGTGTATATTCCATGTACATAGTACAGTGAGTATTTGTCTCAAATCTCGATTCTCTTCGTTTTAACCGGGTAATTATTCTAGTCCGTGCGATGTTATATTTTAGCACTTGGCTTGTGTTTAGGAGACATTTTGTATTCTGTACTATGAGATTTTTTTAACGGAGTATTCAATCATATTATAACCGAGCGGCACTTCATTCACAAAGAATAGTACACGTTTACATCACATGCTTCTGTGTGTGTACGTATTCATGCAAATCTATATCGAAACATACGCATGTATATAGCGCGCTCATATAGACAGAAAACTTAATAGGGCCCGATGAGGGAGGGATCATCAAAACAGATTGCCTGTGTTTGTATGCATGAATATTGTACAGATGTCTATAGATAAACACCCATACTCATCTCAGAAGCAAACACACACACATGGATATCTATCCATCCATCCATCCATCCATCCATCTATCTATCTAGCTACATATAAGTGTATATATGTTAGTGCATGTGGATATATATATATATATACACACACACACACATATATATATATACATATATATATATATATTATATATACATATCTATCTATCTATCTATCTATCTATATCTATCTATCTATCGATCTATCTATCTATCTATCTATCTAATATATGTATATATATATATATATATATATATATATATTATATATACACATATATATATACATACATATATATATATATGCTGGCTGTGTGGTAAGTAGCTTGTTTACCAACCACATGGTTCCGGTTCAGTCCCACTGTGTGGCACCTTGGGAAAGTGTCTTCTTCTATAGCCTAGGGGCCGACCAAAGCCTTGTGAGTGGATTTGGTAGACGGAAACTGAAAGAAGCCCGTCGTATATATGTATATATATATGCGTGTGTGTGTTTGTGTGTCTGTGTTCGTCCCCCTAGCATTGCTTGACAACCGATGCTGGTGTGTTTATGTCCCCGTTACTTAGCGGTTCGGCAAAAGAGACGTAGAATAAGTACTGGGCTTACAGAAGAATAAGACCCGGGGTCGAGTTGCTCGATTAAAGGCGGTGCTCCAGCATGCCGCAGTCAAACGACGACTGAAACAAGTAAAATAGTAAAAGAGTATATATATATATATATATAATATATAATATATATAATATATATATATACTATATATATTTATATATTATTGTTAATGTAGTAAAATAGAACATATGCATATATATAAACATATATGTACGTACCTACTCTACATGTACATATACAACCATATATGTGTACAGCGACACCAAAAAGACGTCGAACACTAGAAGAGAGCGAAACACATAGACCACAAACCAAGGAACAGACAAGCAAAAAAAGAGGAGAGATACAGGACAATAAGCACAACGAAAAAAACCCTTTTCAGTCGCTAAGATTCATCTACTAACGTTCGAAGGATAAGGCGAGACGTATACTTCGAAGAAAAAATTCCTTCCCGCGAAAAGCAAATCAATTAAAATTCTGAGATCTTTTCGCAGAGGGGTAAAAAAAAAAGAAAAAAAAAAGAAGCAAGCAACGACGCGTAACGACAGTACAAACATATAACGTAAAAAATATATATATAAACAGTGGAAAAAATAAATATATAACAGTGAGAGACAGGACAAGGAGAACAAGATAAGAAGGGCTGTTAACGCCAGACGAAAAAAGTATTGCAAACGTTTGATGATCGTGGACGACGAGAGAGAGCAAATGTAGTCGACCAGTAGCCTTTACAAGGCGGGCGAGAAAGACATGCCAGATAGCAGTTACGCGGAAGTATCGTCGCAGATGGAAGACGGGAATGGGGGAGGGGAGGAGGAGCAGGAGGAAGAGAGAGAAGAAGGGGAATGGTGCGAGGAGACATGAAGAATGGTGAAAATGAGTTGAAGCGGAGAGATGAGAATGAAAATGAGAGAGAGGGGAAGAGACAAGTTAAGTGAGGGAAAAAAAAGACGACGAAAAGGGGAATGGGAGAGAAAGAAAGAAAGATGCAGAGTCGCGTGAGAGTTAATATCAAGGCTAATGATAAACAGAACAATCTTACTTAATAGGGTGCGTGCGTTTAGTCGTCTAATATGTTAATAAATAGAACATATGCCATATATTTAAACATATATGTACGTACCTAACTCTACATGTACATATACACCCATATATGTGTACAGGACACCAAAAAGACGTCGAACACATAGAGAGACGAAACACATAGACACAAACCAAGGAACAAGACAAGCAAAAAAGAGAGAGATACAGGACAATAAGCACAACGAAAAAACCCCTTCTTCAGTCGCTAAGATTTCATCTACTAAACGTTTCGAAGGATAAAAGCGAGACGTATACTTCGAAGAAAAATTCCTTCCGCGAAAAGCCAATCAATTAAAATTCTGAGATCTTTTCGCAGAGGGGTAAAAAAAAAAAGAAGCAAGACGGTAACGACAGTACAACATATAAACATAAAAAATATATATATAAACAGTGGAAAATAAATATATAACAGTGAGAGACAGGACAAGGAGAACAAGATAAGAAGGGCTATACTACCCACAAGGGGCTAAACACACACATATATATATATATATATATATATATATATATATATGATGCACGTGCTGTAGCTTTAAGAAGCTCCAGGGAGATCTGCACAGCAGGTCTTCAGAAAATAATGTATGTTTCTATAAATGTATAAATACTTGCATTATATTATGTATGTACGTATGTATGTGTGTATGTGTGTGTGTGCTTTGGATATGTATGTATTTATGTATGTTTGTATGTATGTTTGTATGTATGTATGTAAGTATGTATGTATGTTTGTGTGTATATATGTAAGGCAAGTTGGTCTGTGTAAGTCGGAAACCCGTGTTCATGTATATATATCTACACGCGTCGTCTACATTTATAGAGACCCCCCCCACCCCAAAAAAAATATCTACGCCCCCTCCTCCTGTTGTATATCTTAGCAAAATAATTTTATAAGGAAAGAAAAAGAAAAAAGGAAGAGAAAAGTAGTTATAAAATGCATACCCCATTCGAAAATAGACGTTAAATCTAAAAAAAAAAAATAATAATAAGCTAAAAAGAAATGCACAAGAGGACAACTGCAGCAATAACAACAACAGTAACAACAACAAAACCATTAGCTACATTAAAGCTATTGGTAATAATAATACTATTAATAACGATGAGGAACTGAAGCAGAAATATAGATAAGAACGAAAGAAATACAGAGAGAGGAAGACTAATGGAAACAAAGAGAGTGCAACCAGAGGCTATAAACCACGGTTTATACCTGTTTCTCTATCTGTGTGAGTGTGTGTGTGTGTGTGTGTGTGTGTGCGTGTGTGTGAATGTACACATGCATTTATATATATATATAAAATTATATAATATATATATATATATATATATATATACATGTATGTACGAACGTATGTTCGTTTATACATATCTATATAGACACGCACACATACGCGTTTATATAATATACACACACATTACATATGTATATATATATATACACACAAACATAGTATATATTTATATATATATTCGGATGTAATATGTGTGTGTTATATATATAGTTATATATCTACATATATCTATCTATATATATGTATGTATGTATATATGTGTATATATATATGTATATATATATATATATATATATATATATATATATATATAATATAAGAGAGAGAGAGAGAGAGAGAGAGAGAAAGAGAATGATAGTAATAGATAGATATATAGACGAATGAAAAGTGACGTTTTATGCGTGTGTGTGTTTGCGTGCGTGGGTGCGTGTGTGGCGTACGTGTGCGCGCGTTTGTGTGTGTGTGTGTGTATGTGTGTGTGTGTGTGTGTGTCTGCGTGTGTGTGTGTGTTTGTGTGTGTGTGGATCTGACAAACTAAATACACTGTACTATAAAATATTGTAGTTTTATTTTCGTTAGATTGTCAGAAACTGCAGAAACAAAGCATTTTACTAGAGTTTGCCTGCATTTTCACGTCTCTGCCTGCCACGCACTCCCACTCCGCTTGTTGTTTTAGACTTGTTCTGCCAGCGTGACCTATCAGACACATATTGCGTTTTTATTATATGTAAGAAGTTGGCAAGCTGGCAGAAACGTTAGCACGCTCGGCGAAATGCGTAGCCGTATTTCGTCTGCCGTTACGTTCTGAGTTCAAATTCAGCCGAGGTCGACTTTGCCTTTCATCATTACGGTGTCGATTAAATAAGTACCAGTTACGCACTGAGGTCGATATAATCGACTTAATCCGTTTGTCTGTCCTTGTTTGTCCTCTCTGTATTTTGCCCCTTGTGGGTAGTAAAGAAATAGGTATTTCGTGTGCTGCTAAGTTCTGAGTTCAAATTCCGCCGAGGTAGTATTTGCTTTTCATCCTTTCGACGTCGATAAATTAAGTACCAGTTGCGTAATTTCCCAAAAATTCGGGCTTTGTGCCTATAATAGAAAAGATTATATGTAAGAAGGCGACGGGCAGGCAGAATCGTTAGCACGCCGGGCGAAATGCTTTGCGGTATTTCGTCTGCCGTTACGTTCTGAGTTTAAATTACGCCGAGATCGACGTGCCTTTAATCTTTTCGGGGTCGATTAAATAAGTATCAGTTACGCACTGGGGTCGATATAATCGACTTAATCCGTTTGTCTATCCTTGTTTGTCCTCTCTGTGTGTAGCCCCTTGTGGGTAGTAAAGAAATAAGTATTTCGTCTATCTTTACGTTCCGAGTTCACTTTGCCTTTCATCCATCCGGGGTCGATAAATTAAGCATAGGGAACACTGGGGTCGATGTAATCGACTAGTCCCCTCTCCCCAAATTTCAAGGCATTGTGCCTTCAGTACAAAGGATTATATCTAAGAAGGCGGCGAGCGGGCAGAAACGTTAGCACGCCGGGCGAAATGCGTAGCTGTATTTCGTCTGCCGCTACGTTCTGAGTTCAAATTCCGCCGAAGTCGATTTTGCTTTTCATCCTTTCGGGGTCGATTAAGTAAGTACCAGTCACGCCCTGGGGTCGATATAATCGACTAATCCGTTTCTCAGTCCTTGTTTGTCCTCTGTGTGTTTAGCCCCTTGTGGGTAGTAGAGAAATAGGTATTTCATCTGTCTTCCGTTCTGAGTTCGACTTTGCGTTTCATCCTTTCGGGGTCGATAAATTAAGTACCAGTTGCTTACTTTGGTCGATCCAAACGACTGGCCCCCGCCCCCAAAGTTTCGGGCCTTGTGCTAGAGTAGAACAGTTTATATGTACGATTTTATTACAAAATATATTTTTGTTGTCGATGGAGGTATTTCGATGTAACTTTCCTTCTTATTTTAATTTACCGCCTTATTGGTCCATTACAAGTCTCTAATGAGCTAGAATTGACATGTATATTTGTGTTACAATTATCTTACAATTTTAGCAACACCTCTGATAAATCTGCTTGATAACATACATTGATATGCTATCTCAATTTGTATTATATGTATATAATTGTGCTTTAGTTAACCTGTTATCTATTATTATAGGCCGTACCTAGATATCTTACTTATATTTATACTTGTACATAAATGTCGTTCAATAACCACATTATTCCAATCTCTTACATGAAAATCGCTCACCTTTCTAGTATTTCTTGCATTTTTCATGCAATTTACGTCACTGTTTGTTCAGATTTTTGTTTTCATCGCAGCAATATCAAGTGCTGCAAAAGATATCTTATAGACGGACTTATTAAGTAAAGTGCAATGCAATTTTTATGTGCCTAAAATATATTACAAGCTTCTAAATGTTCGTATTATTTCAGAGTTTTTTTTTTCTAATATACTCCGTGCATCTACAAGAAAAAAAATCTTTTATTCTTTTACTCGTTTGAGTCATTTGGCAGCGATCATGCTGGAGCACCGCCTTTAGTCGGAGAATTCGGCCCCAGAATTTATCCGTTGTAAGCCTAATACTTATTTTATCGGTGTCTTTTGAAGAACTAAGTTACGGGGACGGAAACACACCAACATAGGTTGTCAAGCGATGGTGGAATCCAAACACAGACATATCCATATATATATATATATATATAATGAAGGGTGAAATTAATTAATTTGGAAAAATTATCAATTACACCAAGTAGTCTTCGGATGTAAAAGCCTCATTCGAGGAAAATTTAAGTAATACTAAGCAATAAGGGTTTAGCAACGAATTGCCTTACCAATACCGAATTTAGAAATAGCAGTCAAAGGGTTATAGCTATTTCTTTACTAAAAAGGGAGATCTCAGTAAAAACAGCATTTGGAAGCAGACACAACAGGTAAGAGAGAATGAATTGACTGCAATCTATCATACATTTTTTTAGTTATCTACGGACGTACGTTTCGAAATCAAGTTTTAGGAAAGCATAAGAATAAATATTAATATTAAATAATTCTATCTTACCGAAACTTCTTTTCTCTTCAGCGTAGAATACTATAATCATAAATGATTATATATTGAATTTTGAGATACCAGAAGGCACACAACTCAACTCAGTATCAGAGCGAGCTAGAATCCGCAACTGGTATCACCGAATTCAATTTGATGATGAAACGATTGCGTCAACATCCCCTTCCCACCCGCGTGTAGCCAAAACAAGATACTGTGGTCATCTACTGAGATAAAATATGGTTATCCGTAATAATGAAGGGTGAAATTAATTAATTTGGAAAAATTATCAATTACACCAAGTAGTCTTCGGCATGTAAGCCTCATTCGAGGAAAATTTAAGTAATACTAAGCAATAAGGGTTAGCAACGAATTGCCTTACCACATACCGAATTTAGAAATAGCAGTCAAAGGGTTATAGCTATTTCTTCTACTAAAAAGGGAGATCTCAGTAAAAACAGCATTTGGAAGGCAGACACAAACAGGTAAGAGAGAATGAATTGACTGCAATCTATCATACATTTTTTAGTTATCTACGGACGTACGTTTCGAAATCAAGTTTTTAGGAAAGCATAAGAATTAAATATTAAATATTAAATAATTCTATCTTACCGAAACTTCTTTTCTCTTCAGCGTAGAATACTATAATCATAAATGATTATATATTGAATTTTGAGATACCAGAAGGCACCAACTCAACTCAGTATCAGAGCGAGCTAGAATCCGCAAATGGTATCACCGAATTCAATTTGTGAATGAAACGATTGCGTCAACATCCCCTTCCCACCGCGTGTGTAGCCAAAACAAGATACTGTGGTCATCTACTGAGATAAAATATGGTTATCCGTAATAATGAAGGGTGAAATTAATTAATTTGGAAAAATTATCAATTACACCAAGTAGTCTTCGGCATGTAAAAGCCTCATTCGAGGAGGAAAATTTAAGTAATACTAAGCAATAAGGGTTTAGCAACGAATTGCCTTACCACATACGAATTTAGAAATAGCAGTCAAAGGGTTATAGCTATTCTTCTACTAAAAAGGGAGATCTCAGTAAAAACAGCATTTGGAAGGCAGACACAAACAGGTAAGAGAGAATGAATTGACTGCAATCTATCATACATTTTTTTAGTTATCTACGGACGACGTACGTTTCGAAATCAAGTTTTTAGGAAAGCATAAGAATTAAATATTAAATATTAAATAATTCTATCTTACCGAAACTCTTTCTCTTCAGCGTAGAATACTATAATCATAAATGATTATTATTGAATTTTGAGATACCAGAAGGCACCAACTCAACTCAGTATCAGAGCGAGCTAGAATCCGCAACTGGTATCCCGAATTCAATTTGTGAATGAAACGATTGCGTCAACATCCCCTTCCACCCGCGTGTAGCCAAAACAAGATACTGTGGTCATCTACTGAGATAAAAATGGTTATCCGTAATAATGAAGGGTGAAATTAATTAATTTGGAAAAATTATCAATTACACCAAGTAGTCTTCGGCATGTAAAAGCCTCATCGAGGAGGAAAATTTAAGTAATACTAAGCAATAAGGGTTTAGCAACGAATTGCCTTACCACATACCGAATTTAGAAATAGCAGTCAAAGGGTTATAGCTATTTCTTCTACTAAAAAGGGAGATCTCAGTAAAAACAGCATTTGGAAGGCAGACACAAACAGGTAAGAAGAATGAATTGACTGCAATCTATCATACATTTTTTAGTTATCTACGGACGTACGTTTCGAAATCAAGTTTTTAGGAAAGCATAAGAATTAAATATTAAATATTAAATAATTCTATCTTACCGAAACTTCTTTTCTCTTCAGCGTAGAATACTATATCATAAATGATTATATATTGATTTTGAGATACCAGAAGGCACCAACTCAACTCAGTATCAGAGCGAGCTAGAATCCGCAACTGGTATCACCGAATTCAATTTGTGAATGAAACGATTGCGTCAACATCCCCTTCCACCCGCGTGTAGCCAAAACAAGATACTGTGGTCATCTACTGAGATAAAATATGGTTATCCGTAATAATGAAGGGTGAATTAATTAATTTGGAAAAATTATCAATTACACCAAGTAGTCTTCGGCATGTAAAAGCCTCATTCGAGGAAAATTTAAGTAATACTAAGCAATAAGGGTTTAGCAACGAATTGCCTTACCACATACCGAATTTAGAAATAGCAGTCAAAGGGTATAGCTATTTCTTCTACTAAAAAGGGAGATCTCAGTAAAAACAGCATTTGGAAGGCAGACACAAACAGGTAAGAGAGAATGAATTGACTGCAATCTATCATACATTTTTTTAGTTATCTACGGACGTACGTTTCGAAATCAAGTTTTAGGAAAGCATAAGAATTAAATATTAATTAAATAATTCTATCTTACCGAAACTTCTTTTCTCTTCAGCGTTGAATACTATAATCATAAATGATTATATATTGAATTTTGAGATACCAGAAGGCACCAACTCAACTCAGTATCAGAGCGAGCTAGAATCCGCAACTGGTATCACCGAATTCAATTTGTGAATGAAACGATTGCGTCAACATCCCCTTCCCACCCGCGTGTAGCCAAAACAAGATACTGTGGTCATCTACTGAGATAAAATATGGTTATCCGTAATAATGAAGGGTGAAATTAATTAATTTGGAAAAATTATCAATTACACCAAGTAGTCTTCGGCATGTAAAAGCCTCATTCGAGGAAAATTTAAGTAATACTAAGCAATAAGGGTTTAGCAACGAATTGCCTTACCACATACCGAATTTAGAAATAGCAGTCAAAGGGTTATAGCTATTCTTCTACTAAAAAGGGAGATCTCAGTAAAAACAG